>NW_020954625.1:3917268-3967074 GCF_900497805.2 Vombatus ursinus | reverse complement strand
TAGGCTAAGTCTGGTTTAGGTCAGGCGACAACTTCCTTTCCTTCTCCCCCCACCCCCAATCTATGATTAGGGAACAGTGGACACTCATTAGGTCATTGGAAGGAAAGGGGACTATTTAGCCTGGAAAAGAGAAGGCTGTGGGCAAGAGGCCGAAAGAGGGACTGGATTTGTTCTGCTTGGCACTAGATAGAGCAGGGGTCCTTAGCTTGGAGTCCATGGATCCCCCAGAGATGTCAGAGAGTCTGCAAACCTGGATGGGAAAAATACATCTTTATTTTCACTAATGTTTCCTTTATATTTTACTTAAACATGCTTCTGAGAAGGGGGCCACAGGCATGCCCAGACCTACTGGCTAAGGGGACCAAAGGAGGTTCAGACCCCGGTCCAGAGGGCAGAGCCAGGGCCGGTGCGGGGGTGGGGCAGGGGAGCACCGTGGGTCTCAGTAAAGGAGCTTTCCAACAATCAGAGTCGTCTAACAAGGGGATTGGGGCCTAATAACAGTAGTGAGATCATCAGGAGAGACATCCAAATGGTTTGTCTAGCTGTGTCCTTGGCCCCCACTCCACTCAGCCTTGTGTTGCGTTATTTGGCCCCAAGTCTCTTCTCCATCAGAGGGCAGGGCTGTGTCAGATCCATCTTTGCATCTCCAGAGTCTGTCTCAGGGTCTTCCTGCAGATGAGGCAGCTCAGGAGGCAATGGATAGAGTGCTGGGCTTGGACTAGGAAAGACCTGAGTCCACATTCTGCCTCAGACACCTGTCTTGCTCTCTCTGGGCCTCAGTTTCCTCATCTGTAAAATGAGGTGCTTTGGGCTTGGTAACCTCTAAGGTCCCTCCCCTGGAGAACGAAATGGCAAACCACTCCAGGATCTTTGACAAGAAAGCCCCAAATGGGATCACCAAGAGTCAGACACCCTGAAAACAACTCAACAACAATAATAAAATTGTCTCTCCCAGTTCTAAATTTACGATCCTAGGAAAAGTCAGAGAAATCTTTGTTTAAGATGAAGCAGGCGATAGGGACAGCTGGGGATGAGTGGGAGGCCGGGCCAGACAAAGTCATCCTCATTCACCCGGAGCTGACTACCTGCCCAGAAGTCTCAGTGGCCCAGGTGTCCAAGACAGGGAGAACCCTGTTCTAGGCTGTGCCAGGGGAAAATTGCCTCCAAGCCTTTGGCCTCCTTGGGACCTATGGGTATACGGGAGGACTAGCTGTAGGCAGGGTGGACCCTGTGTGGGCTTACTAGGGTGGGAGTGAGGATGCTTCAGTGGAGATCATCCCCTCTCCTGGAATAACCACTCAGAGCGCATGGCCTACGGATTGTGGGTCAGCAGTGTTATCTTCGTAAACCAAAGACAACGTATTTTATTTTACAGAGATTGCACCAGGCAGTCACCCGGATGAAGGCCGTCCCTCAGGAGAACCCCCAGCATCAAGTAGGAAGTGCCCTTGCATAGGACGTCCGTGTAGATGGGTGGAAACCTTCAGGGGCTCAGTTACATTTTCTTCCTTCTGTCTTCTGGATTTTCGCGTAACTGTAGAACCTCAGCATTGCCGATGCATTCTGGGGAAAGAAAATGATGCTATGAAGGGAAGGGAAAGGAAGGGAGGGGAAGAAGGGGAAGGAGGAGGCTGCTCGGCATCTCCAACCTAAATGCTGCCCTGGAGTTTGAGACCAAGTTGTGGGTGTGAGGGAGGCAGGAGTGCCCAGCTCAGAGTCAGAAGTTCTAATCTTGGCGTGGCGGCTTACTTCCTATGTGACCACGACCAAGTAATTTCCCTTCTCCAGACTCTGGTTAAATAAATAAATAAAATAAAAGGATTGGACTAGGTCCCTTCTAGACCCACATCCTAGGATGGGATTGTGTGACTCTGGACCAGTCGCTCTCCCGAGCTGGGCCCGGACCTGCTTGAGTAAGCCCTCTTTCCCATGATGCCTTGGCACACTTACCACGTGGCTGCCCTGACGGTCTGTTTACCTGTGACAGATTCAGCTATAAAGGAAAGCCTGTCCCGGCAGACATGGTCAAGGAGTTTGGGCTGATTGATCAAGCCTCACAGAGGACCTCAAGCTAGATGGAGACCCCTTCTTGTCCAGGCATCAATCCTTCCCTTTATTAATCCACCAACATTTCTTAACTGCCTACTATATGCTAGGCACTGCACTATGCCTTTGAGCTGATTCATTTATCTTTTTGGGGGCAGGGCAAGGGGCCCTGGCCAGCTGACCTCCGGAGTCTTAAGTCCAGTTCTTGGTGCCACATTTTAGAATGGACATTGACAAGCCTCATTTGGGTAATCAAGCTTTGGTGGGGAGGGGGTTGTAGGAGGTAGTTCAAAGCATTTATCAAGCACTTACTATATGCCAAAAATTGTTTATTCTAGTTCATTCCTAGAAAACATGCTATATAAGGATTAAGTGAGAGAACCTGGGAGAGTTAGCGAAGTATTAAAGGGCCATCCTGTGACTGAGGGCCAAGGTTTGTTCTGCCTTGCCCAAGAGGGCAGTATTGGGGGCAATGGAGTGATTGGATGGGGTGGGTCGCTGCGGAGAAGCAGATTTAGTCCCGTTGTCTGAGGCAGAATTAATCCTGGTTCCAACTCTGGCGCTGTGATCTATCTATCAGCTGCCTTGGACATTATGCAACCCTGTACAAATCCCTTTCCCTTCCTGCACCTCGGTTTCCTTGTCTGTAAAAAAAAAAAATCACATCATCTTCAGTACCTACACCTCATAGGGTTATTGTGGAGTTGAAGGAAATTAATGTAAATAGAGCACTTTGAGAAATTTAAAGTGATGAGTAATTATCATCTGCTGCCCCAATGAGGCCTGGTCACATAGGAGGGCTCAAGCTAATATAACAGGATTTGGAGCCCAAGGGCACATATGGGAGTGAGGCCAGCCCTATCCTTTTCAGTAGGAACCCAAAGTCCCACAGGGAATAAGCTAGTCTTTGATTTTGGCACTATTCCGTCCATTCACTATTTTGTAACTCCTGGGGGAGGAAGGGGGAGGGCACCGAAGCTGGGGGCAGCTCTGATTTGGGGTCAAACTGACTTCATTTTGCAGATACCAGCCCCTCTAGACAGGGTGGATGAACAGTCTGAGTTTTGGGTTGGGAATGAAAAACAGAGGAGGGAGGGGGTCCCTGACTTGGCCAACCCCTTCAGTGATCAGGGTGGAGGCAGGGATGGCCACTGCCAGGTGACTTACTACGGTCACACTATTCTCCTGGCACCCCTATTTCCATAACCATGGACACAACTTGAGAAACTTGAGTCTTTACAATTTTGAGTGGAATGGATTTTACCTGGTTTTTCACGTGATGACAGAGATTCTGCCTTTTCTTTTGGTCCATCTTGACTATGACCAAACATAGAGAAGTTTGTTATTGACATTCAATCAGTTAGATGTGGCAAAGGAGTGTGTGTGTGTATTGGAGAAGGTGTGTGTGTGTGTGTGTGTGTTTGTGTGCTTCTAGGCTGGGTCATGGATTCTCCCATTCCTAGTATTTTGGTGGCCAATGGGTTACCCCCTTCAGTAGAAGCTGCCAGGAGGAGCCAAAAGCTAGTCTGGTCACTGTGGATTATCTTTAGAACTGCCTAGATTTGCTATTGTTATTATTATTATTAGTAATCATCATCATTTGGCAAGATTTGATTCCAAGAAATTTGGAGGTTGATGGTAAAGAATCCTTGGATCAGAGATGCAGACAACTCTAGACTTCCTAGCCCCCATTTTCCCAGTGATTTAGAGGAGAGCTGGGTGGCTGGCTAGTTTCCTGTATACCTTAAACAAGAGTCCCCTCTGACCTTCCTGACAAGTGGTCATCCAGCCTTTGTCTGAAGACCTTCCCCAAGAGGGGCACATTCACTTCTTCCTGTGGCAGCCTATTTTACTTTTGGGTAGATCTCATCATTCGACAATTTTTCCTTACATTAAAATGAAATCTGCTACTTTTAAAACTTTGCCCCTCTACCCAGAAGCCTGCAGGAATTCCAAGAGTTGGGCAGGGATAGGACCTTCACGATGTTATGTCAATGATATTATGGTAAAAGTCAGCACCGATAAGGGCGGAATCCTCTGTGACCTCCATGTGAATGACATCTGCCTCTGAAAGTTATAGGGATAGGTCAGAGCCATAACTGTAGAGGGAAGCCAGGGCTCTGCCCCAGGTTGCCAATCTTCCAGGAGGAGCCTAAGTCCTCTTTTCTTTTCCTATTGTATCACTTCATGGTTTGTGTGTGTGTGTGTGTGTGTGTGTGTGTGTGTGTGTGTAGGCAATACCTTAAGGTACAATAAGGATCCCACCCTACCCTACCTGCATGACCACAACTTCTGTTCCATTGAGGGTCTGTTGGACCAGGGGTATTGGCTGTAGGGGTGGGAAGGAGACTTTCTTCTGTGCCTTCCCTTCCAGGAGTTGGCTGTCACAACTGCCCTGTACCCAACCAGGGAAGATCACTCTCTGAGTGTTAAATCTCCCTCCCCCCATCTCTGCTATAGACACTAGAATTCCTAGTTATGGCTCTGGGATGGAAGATGTTAAAAATATGACTCAGTGCAGATGAAATCCTGTATTTCTTGGAGGATGGGGGAATGTTAACTTGTTCCCAAAAATAACAAATGTAACTGAAATTTATATAGTGCTTGTAGGTTTGCGAAGGGCTTTATATACATTGTCTCATTTGAGCCTGACAACAACCTGCTGAGGTGGGCACTATTATTAAGCCTGTTTTATAGAGGGGGAAATTGAGGCTCAGAGATGTTCAGTGAGTTGGGCATAAACACAGAGCTAGTGAATATTAGAGGCGAAATTTGAACTCAGGTCTGCTTTAGCAACTAGTTATAATTATGTGGTCAGGTGAAACATTTAGAATTCTGCTTAGTTCAGGCACCCTGCTCTGTCTGAAGACCTCCAGGTGTTCCCCAAAAGGGATTCCTGCTGAGGAATCAGGGGTTTGGCCAGACAGACTTTGAGGTCCCTTTCAACTGTGCCAACTTGGAACCCCAGCACTTGCTTTAGGATTCTGACTCTTCCCTTTACTCCTGTTGACCTTGGACAAATCATGTAACCCCTCTGGGCCTCAGTTTCCTTCTGTGTAGAAGGAGGGTTTGGACCCTGATTCTCTAAGCATCTGCCTTACCCACTTTACAAGGTTGAGGGGAGGTTAAATATATTGGCCCTCCAGGAGGGCAAGAGGGTAAAGGAGGCCTGGGCTAATGTAGCGTCAGACGAGAGGTCTACCACTGATAAGCTGTGGTACCTTGGGAGGCTCTCTTCCCATCTCTGGGGCTCAGTTTCTTTCTCCAGTAAATGAAAGTCATTGGACTGGATGATTTCTAAGGTCTCACCGATTGGGACTTGTAATGATTTGATTACGTGCTGGCACCTCTATCCAGCTAGACCCTAGGTTTGGCCCACCTTTGTTTCAGACTCCTCTGTGACATCAGACTTTGGCTGAGGAAGGCTGGGCTGTTGGGGTTGATGGACAGAGTTGTCATGATCCTCTCCTCTGGCAAGCATATCAGGGGCTCAGGTATCAGCCCGGCCACAGCCGTCTGGAGGAGACCCAGGACTAGGTCCTTTTCTGCAATGAGGGTGCATAAGGGTGAGTGAGGGCAGTGGGAAAGGGAGGGGTGTATGTGTGTGTATGGGGGGGGTCATCAGACCCACCTCATCCTGCTTCCCCAGTCCTCCGGACCCAGGACAGGTACTCAGGATCTAGGAGGTGAGTTTGCCTTTTTGGCAGCCCCATCTCTGGCATGGAATTCAGGGCTGGCCTGAGAGAGAGAGAAGTCTCTTTCCTTTCTTCCTCATGTTGGCTTTGTAGCAGCCCCCCTCCTCCCCACCCTTCTCTCTCCTCTCCCTCTACCCCTAAAGGACTGCCCACTCTCTGTCAAGGGTTCACCTTTAGGAATCCCACCTGCCATGGACCCTCCACCTCCATAGCTGATATGACACCTTTGACGCCTCCATTCCTCAGCATCTCCATGTAGATGAGCCTTCAAGGCTCACATTAAATGCTGCCTCATACATTTTTGTCTTTATGTCTCCAATGCCTCGAGCATTACCAGATTTTTCTTTTTCGCCTTGTATCTGTGATTTTTTTTTGGATACTGGACCTATGATTCAGTGTACGAAACTCCCTACCAATGCAGACCCAACACCTGCTGTATCTCAGAGTTCCCTGGGGGGCTCTGAGAAGCTGAAGAAGGCTTGCCAGGGCTTCACAGCCAGTATCAGTCAGAAGTAGAATTTGAACCTAGGTCTTCCTGACTCCAAGGAAGGTTTCCTATCTACCACATTACAATGCATATAGCAGGTATTTAATAAATGCTTGTCTAGTGAAATTGAATCAAACTAATAAGTGTGTGTGAGACCTGGAATGTGTCTTGAATGTCTTTCAGGAGTGAATGTTCTGTATTTCCCAGGGCACTTTGAGTTCTGCATCTAGTGGCCCCTTGCTCTGTGAGGGTTTCATGGGAGGACCATGAGGAAAGGAGAAGGGCCCATGCTTGGCAAAATGCCCAAGGGCTTCACATAGTTATAGAACCTCAGGGTTTCAGCCCCATAGAATGAAGGACTCTAGGAATCCTAGAACCTTAAGAGTTGGAAGGGACCTCAGAGACCAGTTGACCCAATGTGACCCCCCTCACCCTGTAGGACCTTACCTCTGGGGCTAGCTGAGGGGATGGCAGTCAGAGAGTCTGTCTGTAGGATTTGACACAGCAGTTCCAGGATCTGTTGGCAGAAAAGTCTGGTAGGCAGGTCAGTATGACTGAACTCGTGAGCTCACTTGATCATGGGGATGAGAGCTCATAGCTACAGTTGGACATTTTCCATGCCCTCTTCCCATCCCCACCTGCCATCTCATCTCCAGGAATACTTGGGTGTGTGATTATTCTGAGTACTAGAGATGTCCATGCCCTTTCTGTTCTCCTCTAAGGGGGTAGCCCTGACTGTAACATTAGGTTCAGAACTGCACAATCAAACCTGAATATAGTCAGCTGGTGCCAAGTGAGTGAGCAAGGAGAGCTCTTGTTCATCCTCATCCCCAAGGATTAAGGAGAACTGCATGGGACTGACATGCTAAAGTCACTGTTTTAGCTCCCTACATTCTTAGGTTGACTCCATTTCTTTCACCTTTCTTGGCACTAGCTAGAAATGGGCTTGCCCCACTAGGATGAGCTCCAGGGGCTACACCTCTACTCCTAGGGCTCAGGTCTCACCTTCATTTCAAGGTGGGGAGGGAGGTTCAGACTCCTCCTAGGTCCATCATATGATAGCCCCAGACTCAGGCCCCCAGGTAGAACCAATCTCCAATTTCAGAATCCTTGATATAAGGTGGTTCATTGGAGGGGGCAAGTTCAGAAGTCCATGTCCCAGAGTCAAGCTCTGTTCAGACATAGCAATGGATCTATCTTTCTCGGTAAAATCATGAAATGGAACAAAGGTAATTTTTAGATCTCTGCCCATTATGGGAACCCACCCCCTCTCCAGCTCAGAACCTCTCCCCATTAAAACCTACTCATTCTATTTCCCTTTCTCCTTAGGGCCCTGCTCCCCCCCCTTCTGTGTGTGTGTGCATGTGTGTGTGTGTGTGTGTGTGTGTGTGGGTGTGTGTGTGAGAGAGAGAGAGGGACAGAGACAGAAACAGAGAGACAGAGAGACAGAGACACACACAGACGGAGACAGAGAGCTAAGAGACTAGTTTGTGTTAAGGTATAAATGTCTGATGCCTTCCTAGATAAATATTCATATTCAGCCGAGGGCCTTTCATGCTTCATCCACTCAAGTGAGGAGTTTCCAGGGAACTCTAGGGACCAGTGCGTTCTGGGTGATTTGTAGCCTGATTTGATAATGACCAGGACCTGTCCTGCTTGGGAATTCAGGGGATTAGGAACATGGCTAACCATGATATCCCTAGAATGAAGATGACAGGAATAATAATAATAGTGAATATTTATATAGCATCTTAATGTTTGCAAAGTACTTCAAAATATTATCTCATTCGATCCTTGTTACAACTTTGGGAGAGGTAGGGGCTATTATCATCCCCATTTCATAGATGAGAAAACAGGCTGAGAGAGATGATTAAGTGACTTGCTCAAGGCCACACAGCTAGTAAATGTCCAAGGAAGAACCTGAACTTGGGGCTTTCCTTACTCTAAGTCCAACATTATTTATTATGCTATCAAACTGTCAGTATATGTGATTGTGGCACCAGCAAGAGACCCTATTCAACAAATGTAACTCGCTATCCTCCATTAGCGCTTCGTTCCTTTGGCTTCAAGAGTCCATTTCTTCCCCTTCCCCCCTTTAAAAAGTGCCTTCTAGGGGCAGCTAGATGGTGCAGTGGATAGAGCACTGGCCCTGGATTCAGGAGGACCTGAGTTCAAATCCGGCCTCAGGCACATAACACTTACTAGTCGTGTGACCCTGGGCAAGTCACTTAACCCCATTGCCTAGCCAAAAAAAACAAAAAACAAAACAAAACAAAATAAAATAAAATAAAAAATAAAAAGTGCCTTCTAGAAGGGTCCTGGGGAAGCTGTTACTGCACAGGCCTTCATCAGAGATGAGTTAATGCATAGCTGAGAACAAGGATAAGACACAGGATTGGGAGGATCCATTTTAATGAACGCTAGCCCCATTTGGGACAAATGCACAGCTCTGGTTAACAGCCGTCTAGCAGATAAGGAATGGGCTTGTTGGGAGACTCAGGGCCTCATTGTGAAGCTCGGGAGCTGGCCTCCCTGGGCTTCTCCTCTCCACCCCTCACACTCACCAGTAGTTCTTGGTCCTGGACAACAGGCATGACATCTTTGCTCTGAAGGTCGCCTCTATGGGAGGTTCGGGGGGCTCTGCTCGTCATGGACTGTATGTAGCCTGGGATGAGCCTCCCCGTTATTGGGGAGTACTGGGCCAACCTCTCTGTCTCTTCCTTCTGACAGAATTACAGATGGTCAATCCTGGAAGGGACCTCAGCTCCCATCCAGGCCAACCCGTCCTATCAGAGAGGAGAATATCGAGGGCCAGAGAAGGGAAAGGACTTGGCCAAAGTCACCCAGCTGGTGGCAAGGCTGGGACTCTTCTGAAAGAGACTCAGGACAGAGAAGCAAGAGATAGAACCCAGAAGAAACAGCTAGGATGGTCTCAGCCTCATCTTTCTTTACTCAATCAACAAGAATTTATTAAGCACTTACTAGGTGTCAAGCATGGCACTTCTCCAGCCTGAAGTCTTTTCTCTGTCTCTTCTCTAGCCTAATTCTACCCACCTCTTCAGGGCCCAGCTGAAGTCCCTCCTCCTCCAGGAAGGTCACCATGACCTCCCCCTCCTCTGAGCACCTGCTTCCTTTAGAGTCTCAGCAAGACAACTTCAAACAGTTATTTATGAAGGGCCTACCGTGTGCAACACTTGACAGTGTTATCTCTCCAACGTGAAATTCTAAATTTCCTGAGAATGGAGACTTATGGGGTTCTAATGGAAAGAGTGGGGGATTTGGAGTTGGAAGACCAGAGTTTGGGTCCCAATTTTAAATACCCATGTGACCTTGAACAAGCGACTTAATCTCTGATGATGTCAAATGAGAGGCCAGGGTGAGCTCATGGCTCCTAGGAAGACTCGTATTGTCAGAGGAGAGAGAGGGGGGCCTGCATCTTGTGTGACCTAGAGAACCCTACTTCCATGCTCTACCCTGGGCCAGCAGCTCTGGCCATCTCAGGGAATGGGAGAAATAAGACAGCGATGGTCTCCTCTCAACAGAGGTCAGTGAGATCATGCTTACTTAAAGGGGAAGGAAGTGGTCTTAGGGCTTCAGAGATCTCAATTCAAGGCCTATTTCTCATACTAGCTAGACTCCTGACCCCAGACAAGTGCCTTCTCCTCTCTGGGAGTCTCTTCTGTAGAATTAGGGAATTGGATAATCCCTAAGGTACCTGTTATTTTATAATTATATCCCCTCATACAGAGGCTCATAAAGGTGAGGTGATTTTCCCTGGGGGATTGAAAAGCTAATTAATAGAGGAGCTAGGACCTGAATTCACAACTTTTGATGCCTAGTTGAGGTCAGCTAAGAGGAGGCCAATTCCAAAATCACTCTGCTGATGGTCTTTATTATATGGTGCCACCCCAGGGAGGGTATGATAACAACGGCCCAATGCCCTCTTTTTCTTCGGCCCTAAAGTGCTTCCTCCAAATCCTCTCCCCAGCTCTGTCTTTACATATCTCTCTTCCCCTCTCCATAGCTATGTCTTCACCTACTCCCCTCTCCCCAGCTCTGGTCTCCCTGCCCTCCTTTTCCCCAACTCTTTCTCACCTCCCCCACTTTCCCTTTTCCCCTCCTCCCTCCCCTTCCCAGCTGTGCTTTCCTCCCCCTCCCCCAGTTCAGTTCTCCCTTCCCCTCTCCAAACTCTGTTTTCCCTCCCTCCCTTTTCCTCAACTCTTTTCTCCCCTTCTTCCCCTTCCTTTCCCCCATCCTTCCCCTTCCCAGGTCAGTTCTCTCTCCCCTCTCCCTAGCTCAATCCTCACCTCCTTTGCCCCAGCTGAGTTCTCACCCACCTTTTTCTTCATCTCTGCTTCCTTGGAGAAGGCAGCCACCTTGGAGGCCAGTTCCTTTAGCTCCTCTCTCCAAATACTTGACAATGAACCTAAGAGAAGAGGCCAGGGTGGGAGACAGGGAGTGAGAGTGCTAGGAGAAGGATTTCATAACTTAGGACCTGTCACGATCTCTGGTCTCTGGTCTCTGGTCTAGTGGAAGAAGCCTCCATTTCCTTCATCCTCAGGCTTCTCACACAAGGAAATAGAACTCCAACCAAGGTGGAGCAGCTGAGGGTTTGGACCAAAGCATCAACATCCAGGGGATATTGCTTCTTCCCTGGAGTGGGGAAGGGGATGGGGAAACATTGCTTCCTCTTGAAGCAAACCAGAGCCACTGTCCCTATGCTTCTATTGACCTGTGACACGTTGGGGAATGGGGAGACTAAGGCGGCTCCAGGAAAAGGCAGGGGGATCAGGTTGACAGGGCAGAAATCCAGGGAGAAGGGGGAGAGGGAGGGAAAGGACAACTCTGTTCTTCCCTCCCCTCCAACCCCCCATGAATAGAACCATGTTTAGGCTATTTCTTTCAGGACATACCTTCTCCTGGCCTTTGAAACTCTTTCTGCAATTTCACTGCCTCTGCCCACATTCTCAGTGCTCTTCAACTTAGCCTTAGCTTTGCCCAGCCCCCATCCTCCTCTGCCTTCCCTTCCCACTGTGCCCTTCTCTGCGGTGAACCAACTTTTCTGCATCCTAGATCTCCTCCTTCACTGAGTCCTGGCTTTCTTTTAGACACCACACTTGCTGGCCTCCTCTCCAGTGCTGGGCTGTTGGGCTGTTCCTTTTCTCACACTCCCTAATATCCAGACCCAGGAAGAGGAGTGGGCATACCTCCTTGGTCACTACTTCCACTTTTAGATCCTCTCTCTCCCACCTTCTCTCAGCAGCCACCTTCTCTTCCTTTAAAGTTCCTGTAAGTCAGTCAGTAAGCATTTATTAAGCCCACCATGTGCCAGGCAGCAGGCACTGTGCTAAGAACTGGGGATACAAAAAGAAGAAAAAAACAGTCCCCATCCTCCAGGTGCTTACAGTCTAATGGAGGAGTTGACAACAAGCAAGTAAGTACGAACTAACGTACAGAATAAATTGGAAATAAACAACAGAGAGAAGGCATTAGAATTAGAAGGGTTTGGGGAAGGCTTCCTGTAGAGTCTGAGTTTTTAGTTGGAACTTAAAGGAAGCCAGGGAAACCAGCTTGGGAGACAGCCAGAGAAAATGCCCAGAGCCAAGAGATGGAGTGTCTTGCTTGTGAAACAGCAAAGAGACCAGCGTCACCGGATCAAAGAGTGCACATTGGAGAATAAGATATGGGAAGACTGGAAAGGTAAGGGAGGAGCTAGGTTATGAAGGACTTTGAATGCAAAAGAGAATTTTGTATTTGTTGCTGGAGGTAAGAGGGAACCACTGAAATTTCTCGAGTCGGAGGGTGACATAGTTGGATCTGTGACTTAGGCTGGTTGAATGGAAGATGTTTTGGAGTAGGAAGAGACTTGTGTCAGGTAGATGTGCCAGCAGGCTATTTCAATATTCCAAGAGCGAGGTGATGAGTGTCTGCACCCAAGGTGGTGGTAGTATCAGAGGAAAGAGAGGGGAAATATTCAAGAGACTTTGCAAAGGTAAAATTGACAAAAGATTGGTTATGGGGGGTGGGCATGAGAAAGAGGATGATACCTAGGTTGCGAGCCTGGGGGACTGGGAGGATGGTGGAAGATGGTGGAGGATGGTGCAGGATAGTGCTGCCCTCCATGGTAAGAGGGGAGGGTTTGTGGGAAAAGATCTTGAGTTCTGTTTTGAATGTGGTGTTTCCTCTGAACAAAATGTCTACAGGACATCCAGTTTGAGAAGTCTAAAGGGCATTTAGAGATGCGAGATTGGAGGTCAGCAGAGAGGTTTGGGCAGGATGGTTTGATCTGAGAATCATCAGCATAGAGATAGTCATTAAATCCACAGGAGCTGAGGAGATCACCAAGTGAAGTAACATAGAGGGAGAAGAGAAGAGGACCCAGGACAGAGCCTTGGGGGCCATCTACTGTTAGAAGGCATGATCTGAAAGAGGATTTAGCAAAGGAGACTGGGAAGGAGTGGCCAGATAGGTAGGAGGAGATCCAAGAGAGAAGTGTCTTGAAAACCTTGAGAGAAGAGATTATCAAAGAGAAGAGAGTAATAAGAATGTCAAAGAAGAATGAGGATGGAGAAAAGGTCACAGGATTTGGAAATTAGATCATTGGTAACTTTGTAGAGAGCAGGTTTGGTGGACTGGTGAGGTTGAGAGCTGGATTATAAGGGGTTAAAAGAGAATGAGAGGAAAGAAAGTGGAGGCACCTATTGCTGATGGTTTACAAGGAGTTTAGTCATAGAGGCAAAAGAGATGTAGGATGATACAAGGGATGGAAGGATAAAGTGAGGGGTTTTGAGGATGAGGGAGACATGGGTCTGTCTGTAGGCATAGGAATGGCCTCTGAGAGACTGAGGATTGGAGATTGGAGGCTGTGGATAAAAAGCAGAGTTTGGTATAGGAAGGCAGGAGAAGAGGTGGAAAATCTTTAGATTGTGGTCAGATAAAGGGGTTTCAGAATTCTTGAACATGGAGGTGGTGCATTTGTATATGATGGCAAGATGGAGGGTATGACCATCTTTGTGTGTGGCTGAGATGGGAGGGAGGAATAGGTCATGGGAAGTGAATAAGTCAAGGAATTGAATGGCCAAGGTGTTTGAGGGAGAGTCAATATGCATGTTAAAGCCATTTTGTTTAAGGGCAGGAGTTGGAGGGGAGAGAAAAATTGTGAGATAGGTACTGAACTCATCGAGAAAGGAATGAGTGTATCCTGGAGATCTGCAGATAACAGCAACCAGGATTTTGATTAAGTGGAAGATGTAGATTGTATGGACCTCAAAGGAGTGTGATAGTGGTGGGGGAGATCCTGGAAGTGGCAGTGGGGACTAAGGGGTAGTCCAACTCCCCTGCCTCTGCCAGTGAGCAAAGGGGAATGTGTGAAAATGCAGCCAGCACTGGAAAGGATGGCCAGGGAGGCTGTCATCGGGGGCAGCCAGGTCTAGTGATTGCTAGAAGAGTGGGAGAGGAAAAGATTTAAGACAAAATTTATTGCCTATGCAACAGGCATTCCAGAGTGCACAGTGCAAGAGGTAGGTAGTGTTTGGTTGGATTTGGGGATGGGAGAGTTAAGGAGGATGGGAAAAAGAAATCAGGCAGTGGGGGATAGGGAATGAGGTTTGAACGATGACCTATAGGGGATCAGAATCACTGGGATGTTTATGTCTATGCTGTTGTCTCATCCCTCAGCCTCTCTAGGCCTCAGTATCCTTATCTCTCCAATAAAGGGGTTGGACTCCATGGCCCTAGGCCCTTCCTCGTTCTAGAGATATAAGCCCATGTTTCATGTACCTCTTGGTCACTCTTCCTCTCTTTCCCTCATGCCTCACAGTCTTTCCCATCCCAACCCCTTCCCTTTTGTGCCCCTGGATTCCTGGTTCTTCAAACTTCAGCTTTTTCTTTTGCCATACTGGGATTGTTTGTACCCCTCAGACTACATGCTGCCACCTGTCTGCATCCCCAACTTCAGTGAATTTTCCCCTGGGGTCAGAATATCCAGTTATGGCTCTGCTAGGAAAGACTTTTCACTGGAGGTCAAAACTTCTTTCTTTTCCTCCCACATTTTAAAAGTAAGAATAGGAGTCAGGAAACAGGTACATCCTACCTCTCTCTCCCTTCTGTCCCAACAGGCTTTCTCTCCTTTCCTTTTAAGGGGGGAAGGCAGAAAAAGACCAGATCTTTATGTCTTAAAGAGAGACTGGGAAGGAGGGATGAAGGGAGCAGTTCTGAGGATCTTAGGTTTGTAGACTCCTAGGCACAGGTTAATGGGGGGAGGGTGACATATGGGGGGGTGGGAGAGAAATCCTGGATGCAAACTACACAACTTCTCAGCTATCACCTTGTAATCTGATCTCCTCCTTTCCCTCCTGCATGAGATGACCCTTGGGGAAAAGGGAGGCCGCCACAAACCCCAGATCTGGGCACAAAGATATCCTTGGGATGTCTCTGAAGGGCTGCTGCTGTACCTACTCAAGGTTAAGTGGGGTTCCACGAGGGACTGTGGGTCTCCGATGGGCATCTGGACTTGGGGTGCTCCTAAAATGTTGATGGAGATATTGGAACTGGGTCCAGGTAGAGTCAGTGAGGGGTGAGTTATGTTGTCTCTTACAGTGCAAATGGGATTCCCAGAAAGATCTGCTGGGGAAAAGAGAGATGTTGGACTGGGAGGTGAGAAGTATTCATTCATTCATTCATTTATAGGGACAGAGACTGAACCTGTGATTTCATTGGTATAAAGAACACCTGGATAAGGAGTCCAACTTTACCAATACACGTTGGCACCTTCTCAGAAGCTTATAGGCAATTCCTAAAGCACTGAAAAATTAGGTGGCTTGCCCAGAATCACACGACCAGTCACGACCAGTCCATGTGGGAGACAGGACTTGAACAGACCTCTTCCTGGCTTCCAGGTCAGTTCTCCATGCAGTTACCTCTCATTCCCTCTTAGGCTTGGCAAATAAGGTTAGGGTTATTCATTCTCTTATTGAATGTCTATTCAATTCAACAAGATTTACTCTGTGCCAAGTACTATGCTAGACACTGGAGATACACAGACAAAAATGAAAATGTCATAGGTTGTCATAGGAGGAAAGTGTCATGGCTGCCAAGTGTCATAGCAACTAGTCCAGGCCCATCACTTTATGGAAGCCAAGAGGTTGGGGAGGTGGATCGCCTAAAGTTACATAGGCACTTGTAGTAAATGAATGAAAAATGCACTTATTAAGCACTAAGTGCAGAGCCGTAGGCTGAGCTCTGGGTATACAAATGGAAAAGCAAGGAAATCCTCCTCTAGGGATTCACATTCAAAAAGAAGGAAGTTAATAGGAGTAAGCATCTAAGGCTTGCCCTCATGAATCAATCCACAAGGGGGAGACCTGGGGCAGGGCAGATAGCACAGCTGTCTTCAAGTATTTGAAGGGCTGCCATTTTTAAAGTTAGACACGAGGGTATGAATCATCTCCTGTGGGAGGAGGGGAGAACAACCTGTGCACATCTAAGGGTGACCAAATACCTTGGCCTCAAATAGACCAATTCTGGGCTGGATCCTGGAAAAGATCAGTGCCTCTCTCTGGCTCATGGCCCAGCCCTGGGAAAAATCTCCTCTTGTGCTCATTTGACAGCTTGTGTTTCTAGGCTTTCCTTGAAAAGGGGGTCCCTGGCTCTCAAGGGCTAATGTGGGTCTTGGGCATGGGCAATGTTTCTTTTGCCCCACTGGAATGGGGACTGTGTCAATGACTCCCAGGAATCCATGAACAAGTTCAGAAATACAGAGGGCAGTCAAAGAAACAAGCCATCAGGGTTCCCCTCAGTCCTCCTCCTCCTCCCTGAACTGAACCTCAAGTTACTAGGGAGTTAGCCCCGACATTCCAAAGAAATGTCTTTCTCCCAGAGTCCTTTTTAATCCTCAGTGACAACCTAAGATTTAGAATTCTCTACTTAGATCAATGGATCTGAGTCTCTGCCTCCACCTGGTGGCAGCATATGCAAATGCCAAGGACAACCATTGAGGGGAGGGTGGGGAGAGGTCATGGGTTCAAAATCCTCTGCCAAACACTCTCCGTGGGGCTGTGGGAAAGTCATTTCCCCTCTCTGGGATTCTCATCAGTAAAATGAGAAGGACTTGGATTAGACGGCTTCTAAGGTCTTTTCCAGCTTTAATTATTCCATCACCTAATTATCTTTAAAAGGAGAGTGGATGTAAGACGGGGGTTCATGGGTCTAGATGACCTGTTAGGTCCCTTCTAGCTCTAAATTGGTGATCTCTAGGTACGAAGGAATGGAGATTTGGGGAGCTCCAATGCAGGGCGTTTCCTTCTCTTCCAATATCCCCTATGCTGATGAAATCCCATGTCCAATCTCTCTCTCTCTGTGTCCCTTAGAGTAAAGGCGTAAAATGAAATTTTTAAGGTACTTTCTGAAGATCATCTATTTTTACAATGCTGTTTGGATGCAAAAAGGTGGAGGAGCATCTGAGGTCTCTTATAGCCAGAGAAAAACCTCCTTGAATGTTATTCATAAATAAAAACTGGCATTTACATAGAGATTTAAGGTTTATCTAGTACTTGGAAGCCACTATCTCACGGGATCCTTGCAATTCTTAAATGGAGGCAGTAAACGTGTTTGCAGTTCCATTTTACAAGTGAGGAAACTGAGGCACAGAGAGCTTTTAAAAAAAAAAACAAACCTTATTCACATTCTGGTAGGATTGTAGGTCTAAGTCTCCTGGTTACCAGTTCAGGAGTCATTTCAGGAGTTCTCCAAAGCTGGTCCAGAGAACAGAATCCTGTCTGATCTAAGACTCACAATTTTTGTCTCCGATTCCTGGTTTCCCACCCCTTCTCTCAAATTCCACGCCTTAATTTCCCAATATTGTATTTTTAAAAATTGAGGTGAATCTAACGGATGGAGGATTATGCTGCTGAGGGCCTATTGGACTTTTGGAGTTCTCCTTCGATAGGGATTTTGGGAGTGGGGTGGGGGGAGGGGGCAGCCATGGCCTGAATCTGCTTGGTCACCTGAACTTCTGGGGCTCTCCTACTGGCTGTGGGGAGCTCTCTGAAAGGCAAGTAGGTGGTACAGTGGATAGAATGCTTGGACCTGAAGTCAGGAAGATCTGAGTTCAAATCCTGCCTCAGACACTGTGTAAAATCTAGTCAAGTCACTTGGTTTCTGCCTGTCTCAGTTTCTTCATCTGTCAAATGGGGATAAAAACGATATCTACTTCCCTGAGTTTTTGAGAGGATAACATATTTGTAAAGTACTTTGTAAACCTTAAAGAGCTACATAAATATTAACAGTTGTTATTTTTGTTATTATTATTAATATTTTTAGTATCACTTCCAGTTTGGGGAGAATCATGCTTCCTCTATGCCTCTGTCCCAGACACTGACATTTGTCCCTCCTTCCTGCTTCTCCCCCTCTCTGAACCTGCTTCCCCACTTACCTTGAATGTGAGCCACTCGATTGGGATGGGAATTGTGTCTGGAGAAGAAAGAGTTGTGGCTGAGCTGACCAAAGCGAGGGGTACTCTGGGACCGTGGCCGGTCGACCCTGGGCACTTCCTGGAGGCAGATCTCTGCCCTCCCGGGGGTCAGAGCGATTTCCTTCTGTCGGGCGGTGCTGCGGCTCCTAGACTTCCTCACTAAGTCCTTTCTCAACGTGCTGGTCTTGGCCCTGAGGCAGAAGGAGAGGCAGAAGGGGAAGGCGGTTCAGTAGCCCCCAACCCGGCACCCCCATGATGGGGAGTCAGGATCACGGGCTGTCAGTGCTGGGCGGGGCTTTCGAGAACATCTAGGCTGATCTTCCCATTTTACAGATGAGGACACTGAAGCCCAGGGAGGTAGGTGAAGAGCCTTGCCTAAGGTCAAACAGGTAACAAGCACCAGCAGTGCAATCTAAACCAAGGGCCTCTGACGCCAGAACCAGGCTTCCTCTGGCTCCATCATTCTGCCTCTCCCCCACACGATCATTCGGTAACAGAACTTTAGCTCTGGAGCAGACCCGAGAGCTCTTCTAGTCCCAACCCCATTATTCGGCACAGGAGGAAACTGAGGCACAGAGTGAGGAAGGGACTGGCCCGGAGTCACAGGGCTAGGATCAGAACCGGTCTCCCGCCTCCAAATCCCGTGCTATGGTGAGAGCGTTCCCATTTGACCAAACCCAGGGATCATCTCCAAATTCCAGAAAGTGAAGGTTGTTGGCACTTACCTGCTCATCTAAATGGCCGGGGATGGCGTGGTGGTCATTTAAAGGGGAGGTGGAAGGGGCTGGCGGTCTCAGGGATAGGAGGAGAGGGACTTCCCATGCGCTGGGACTGCGTCGAAGCCAAGCTGCTGCTACCCAAGCAAAGCCAGGGAGCGCGTGTAAGACCATCCCCCAAAGACAGAACTGGGCAGGGGCCCAGCATCCTCCCTCGGGCCAGCGAAGCCCTGCCGTTGTTTCTCTAGAGAAAGCCCATCTTTCCACATCCCCTTAAGCCTTGTAAAGCGTTTTCCTTGCAGTAACCCAGTAGACTGGGTGGGGGGCGGGGCACAATAATTACTATGCCCATTTCACTGATGAGGAAACTGAGCTCAGAGGGGCAAAGTAACTTAGGAGCAAAACTCTAAGGCTGGAAGGAATTTCGGGAGGCTATCTAGTCCAGTCCTCTCCAGGAAGGTGAGGCCAGTGACTGGCCCAAGGTCACCTAGGGCCCAGTTCTGGTGCTTGAAGCACATTCAGTTGGCTGGGGGTGGGGAGTGGTGTTACAGAGTAGATAGTTTGCCTTGATTAGAAGCAGGGGTGTGTATGTGTGTGTGTGTGTGTGTGTGTGTGTGTGTGTGTGTGTGTATGCTACATAATAGGTACTCTGAAAAAATGGCAGTGATTATATGTGTACGTAGGTGGAGATGGTCTGAGCATCGGATAAACTTCTGACTGTGCTACAGTGGAAAAAGATTTGGATTTGGAGTCTGAGGACTTGATTTTGAATCTCTACTCTATTCCTTATTACCTCTGCAATTTTAGTCAAGTCACTTGACTTCCCTGGGCCTCAGTTTCCTCATTTGCAAAATGAGGGGATTGGCCTTGATGGCCCCCGGGGGGCCCTTTCAGTACTAGAGTTTCTACTGACCCCAGATGACTCAGGGCAGAGCAGGCAGTGACCTCAGGAGGATGGAGCTTATGGAAGTTTGAGTGGGAGTTTCCTGTTGGCCCCCTTCCCAGCGGCTGCCCCGGATAGGACATCACCTGGATAGGAAGCTTCCCCTTCTCCCTTCTCCCTTCCCTTTAGAAAATGCTCACGGCCTCGATGGAAGCCCCCAGCTGGGGCGCCTCCCGAGGCACTGGACCTCTTGGGCCTCATTGGTGGTAAAGATGCCCCAAACTTTCCTGCCTCCGGCAGTTGCTCCCAGTCTTCCCCAAGCCTCCATGCCCTCCCTCCTCTCCTTTGCTGCCCATCCCTTGAAGCCCCCCTCAGATGCTTCCTTCTCCTGCAGGTTTTGTCAGATTGTTCCTTTCTGTCACTAACGAGCTCCTCCATATAGTACTTCATTTACCACCCAACCCAATGGCCTTATGGGGGGGGCAGCATGGCCATAGTGGAGAGAAGGCTGGCTTCGGGGACAGGAGGATCCGGGTTCAAGTCCTGCCTCTGAACACTCAAGCTGCACTTTACTTTTCAGTGATTCTGCGTCACTCTCAAGACTAAAAGTGCTAAAGGGTATTGGTAGATGGAGTTTCCCCAATGGAAGCGCTTTACACTCATCCAATCACAGTTCTAGAACACCCCCTTCTCCTGGATTATTGTACATCATAGCGATGTTATCGATACAACAACCAACGTACAATAATTTACAGGACCACCACCAAAATGTCCGAGAAAACAACCCAGGAAGACTTCAAAACTCATTGAGACCAGTCACCATCTCTCTGGAGCTGGAAGGGACCTTCAGGTCCAAGTGCCAGGCATGTCTCTAGCTTATAGAATCATTCATCAAGAGCTGGAAGCAATGTTGGAGGCCTCATTTTACAAATGAGGAAACTGAGGTCCATAAAGATAAGGTGACTCACTCAAGGCTATGCAAATGCCAGAAGCAGGATTGGAACCTAGGCTATCTGACCTGAGTATAGACCAGAGTCTTTCCTTTCTACCACTTGACTTTTTCAACAGCAAAGCATGTTGCTAACCTTGGCAAAGAGTGGTGGGCTACAGGTGAGGAAAGGGGCATGCATTGTCAGACGTGGCCCAATGTGTGGATTTGCTTTGTTTAACCATATTTATTTGTGATGAGGGGGAGTTGTTGGCAGTGGTAGGGGATGGTCCTTGGGAGGTGAGCACCAATAATACATCGTTAAAAACCCATCGACAAATATTCAAGAAACAAGCAGAAAAAGTACCTACCGGACCAGACCCAGAGGAGGTTCAAAGCCAAAACCCAGTGTCTGCCCTCACCACGCTTACAGTCTAATAGCTCATCTAAATGGCCTACCTCCTCCCACCACCACTCCAAGGACACAGCAGGCACTTGATACCCTCTAGAGGGTTCTTCATCCTTGTCTTTGGCGGATTGTTACACCCATTTGGGTGAAGAATCATGAAGGAAATATGGCTTCAGCATGAACCTGTTTTTGTCCTTAGTTGCCCCCTTTCCCCTTCGCTCCCCATCCCTCCTCAGTCCCACTGCCTCCCCTGGTCATTTGCTGCGGGGGTCAACTTACTTTATTTGAGAATGGCCCGACATGTCGATCTTAACTTCTGTGGTTATTTAAGGATTCTAAAACAAGGCCAAGTGGCTGTTGGTAACAGTGTCTGAATGAGACAGAGAGAGACAGAGAGACAGACCCAGGGAGAAGCAGAGAGACAGAGAAAGAGAGACATGCAGTGAGGAGGAAGGGAGAGAGACAGACAGAGAGACAGAGAGACAGCGAGAGAGGCAGTTAGAGAGAGAGAGAGAGACAAAGACAGAGATGGAGACATACAAGGAGGGAGAGGGAAAGAGAGATACAGAAAGACAGAAAAATACAGAGAGACAGAAAGAGAAAGACAAAAACAGAGATAGAGACATATAGCGATCAAGGGAGAGAGAGATGGGGAGACAAATAGGCAGAGTTGGGGATCGGGGAGGCCTCTGGCGGATGGCCTGAAGCTTAATCTACTTCCTGAGGTCTTCTCTGAGGTCAGAGACTGGGGCTTGGTGGGCCTCAGATAGCTTCAGGGCTGACCCCCAGCCTCAGAAGTGAACAACCCCCTGGAGATGGCCTGCCCAAACTTCTCCAGGCTGGCGTGACTAGCCCACAAGTCAGGGACTTCCCAGGGAAAGTCCCAGAAGGGCCAAGACCGCCTCGACAAAGCCAGGCAGGCCGCTGGCTGGTAGGTCAGGTTCGCTTCCCCTGCTCTTCCAGAATGCTCTTCTCTCCACACTCACTCATCTCCCTATTCTCCCCCAGTGGTTTTCCACACTCGGAGTGTGTTCCTCTCCCAGCTGAGCTCCATCCAGCCCCCCTGACTCACTACTGTATAGGGACCCTAGTAACTGCTCTGGGACATCAGGGAAGGATCGTCAGGGAAGGTGGGTCCCTCTGGCTCAGACCCCTACGGAGAAAGAGCTGAACTGGCCTGAGATCTGGAGAGAGGGGGTTACATGTCTCAGGGCTGATCACTATACCTCTTTAGTTTCAAAACTCCTCCCAGCCTCACCCCCTTCTTGCTAACCACCAAATTTGGGTAAAAAAGAACTCCTAGCTTTTAGAGCTGGAAGAGACCTTAGAGGTCATCTGGTCTATCTCCTTCATTTTACAGAAAAAGAAACCGAGGTTCAGAGAGAGTGAGGGCCTTCCCCAAGGTTACACAGCTAGTAAGTAGTGGGGCTGAGATTCCAGCCAGGAACAACCTAGAGCTCTGGGTCTCATTGGGTGGCCAGGTTCCTGCCTCCTTCCCAGCCCTGCTGCTCAGATCTGCTGCAGATCCCTCTCCAGAGAGGGGGAGATAGCAGTCCCCTAAGCCTGCCTCTGGGCTTGGCTCCCCAAGCAGATCTCCAGACTCACGGCTTCGGCTGTCAGCTCTACCATGTGGGCAATACTCCCTTGGATGGCCGGAGCTGAGGGAGAACTCTGAAGTCTCCAGATTTCTGGCCAGTCTTTGCATTGTGACTTTTTATGTTGTGGTTGCTAGGTTACCCTTATCCTCTGGAATCTGTTCTCCTTCATCAATCCCTGGGACCCCCTTCCCCTCCCCTAGCTCACCTTTCCTCACACCTGGACACCAAAGATTTACTGTCCCTGCTGGGGGGTTCGTCAGAGCCATCCTGACTTCCTAGTTACGAGATTATTGGGAAAAAATAGAGACAGGAGACAGACAGGAGTCCTAGAAGAGGTGGGGAAGGCTGAGATAATCAGGTGACAGAGAGGGCTCTGGGAATAGTCTTTTGACAGAAAACTCTGTCTTTCTATTTCTAGACCTCTTTTCTGCCCGTCTGTCTCTGTTTCAAAGGATAGTGTTGGACTTGGAGACAGAAAGATCTGAGTTCAAATGAGTGACACTGGGCAAGTCATTTAACCACACTCAGCCTCAGTTTCCTCATCTGTAAATTGGGGATAATAATAGCACCTACCTCCCAGGAATGTTGTGAGGGTTAAATGAAATAACATATGTAAAGCACTAGGTAACTCTTAAAGGACTCTTTAAATGCTGGTCTGAAAGAGGTCTCCTGGTCCAATCCCCTCATTTTATAGATGAGGAATCTTGGGCCCAAAGAAGTTAAAGGACTTGCCCAGGGTCACATAGGTAATATGTTTCAAAGACAGGATTTGAACCCAGGGCCTCTGACTCCAGAGCCAGGGTTCTTAACCCCTCCCCTCAAACAAAGGCCATCCCTTCCTAACTTTCCCACTTCCCTACTTCAGACAGAACTTTGTAACAAAGAAATATAGTGAAGCAAAAGAAATCAGCACATTGGCTGCGTCTGAAGATGTATGCCTTATTCCTCACCCAGGGTCCACCACCTTTCTCCAGGAGGCAGCAGGTGTCAAGCATTGATTAAGCACCTATCACATGCTAGGAGACCTATATGGAATATGGGTCTCTTCCGATAAAATGGGAGCTTCCTGGAGGCAGGAAATGTTTTATATTAATCCCAGAGCTCGCTGCTGTGTAGCCAGTCCACGCTGAGGAATCTTCCTTAGAGTTTCTCCATCGGACCATAGTACCAGAGAATAATCTTTTCAGTGAGAAAATGTGCTGCAGTGTGGTCTTTTAATTGGTTTTGGAGTCACAAGACTTGGCTTTAAGTCTCAGTGCTGATGCTTAATTAACCACGTGACCCTGAGACATCTCTGGCCCTCAGTTTGTTCATCTGTCAAATGGGGACAAGGACACTAAGTATGGCCAACCTCCCAACATTGTTCTAAGAAAAACACTGTAAAGGCTAGATAGAAGTGTGAGCTATCATTATGATAGATCATCGTCATCATTACTATCATTATTATTTTTAAGGTAGAGAAATGACTGCTGATTTCAGAATCCATGCTAATTGTCCCTGCCCCAGCCCCACCCGCTTAAGGATCCAATGTTTCCAGGGAGCCGGCATAGCCATGGTCTGTTTTTCCCACATGCATCCCTTCTTCTCCACACGGTTTATTGGACTTTTGGTCAAATTTGACAAGGTACCCCGACAGGTTCAGGTAACTGAATCCTTTCTAGTGGGGAAAAGTGAGTGGAGCAAGGCTGGCAAGGTGGCCTTTCGTGCCCTAGAATCAGGGGCAGCAGGGTCCCTCCATGAGCTTGGGCTCATCAGAGGACCCACAGAGAACCACGCAGCAAGTCTTGCCTATGTAGATGCTGTTTCCTCTCTTTGTCCCCCCGACATAAGCTCCCCGAGGGCAGGCACCAAATGACCTCATCACTGAGTAGGAACTTAATGAATGTTTGCTGAAGTCTCCAGAGCTCCTACTTCACCTACGTGGAGACGGGGCTTTCCAAATGCTTGTCGAATGGCCTTGGCATCTGGGGAGCTCCCTGCTCTGCACCTGGCTTCTGACTGAGTCACAGCCAGCTGATCTCCAAGCCTATTCCTCTATCTGTAAAATGGGGCCAAGGAAACCCAAGCAAGTCATCCGGCTTTCAGCACCTCAGAGGCTCGAGGCAGGTTCTTCTCATTGGATAGGCACATTTCTGCTTCGGGTTGGCTCCTCTTGGCTTTTGTCTGGATATGACAGGAATGAACTGACTTACAATTCACGGCACCTGAGCACTTACCTTTGTCCCATCTTCTAAGAAAAGTCTAGAAACTGTCGAGAATAAACAAAGCCTCACTCAGGAGCTCCCTGGTTGTTTTTTAATTGCAAAGAGGCCGATCCCTTCATTTTGTAGATGAGGAAACTGAGGTCTAAGAAGCCAAGTGACTTGTCTGAAGTCACACAGGTAACATGCTTCAGAGATGGGATCAGCTGGGCTTGGAATCAGGAAGACCTGAGTTCAAATCCAGCCTCAGACATTTGCTAACTGTGTGACCCTAGGTGATTCACTTAATCTCTGTTTGCTTCAGTCTGCTCATCTGTAAAATGGAGATCATAAGGGTTATTGGAAACTTTAAAGCACTACATAAATGCTGGCCATTATTATTGCAAAGAGATAGTTTGCCACAAGGTTTTACCAAGAGAGGTTCAGAAAAGGAAAAAAAAAGGCTTGAGGATTAGGCCTCCACCTCTTGGAATTTCTAGTTTCCTTTAAAAGATATCTCAGGTGTGACCTTCTACACAGAGTCTCTAATGATCCTCCCTATCCCCACTCCCAAAGTTGTTGTTATTGTTCATGTCTGACTCTTCATGACCCCATTTGGGGTTTTCTTGGCAAAGATACTGGAGGGGTTTGCTATGTCCTTCTCTAGCTTATTTTACGGATTAGGAAACTGAGGCAAACAGAGTTAAGCAACTTGTCCAAGGTCACATAGCTAGTAAGTGTCTGAGGCCGGATTTGAACTCGTGAAGATGAGTCTTTCCAACCCCAGGCCAGGTGCTCTGTGCATTATGGCGCCACCTAGCTGACCAATATGGCTTATAAGATCATAGAGCCCATTGGATGCTGTTATGTCCAACCCCTTTGATTTACAGGTTAAATGACTGATCTAAGGTCACACAGGATTGAAGCCCAGGTCCAGTTCTCTTTCCAGAGGCATCACACTGTAGTGGTTCTGGAAGACATGGGTATAAATCCTGCCTCTGATCATGTAAGCTGTAGGAACCTGGGTTAGTCATTTAACATCTCAGTGCCTCAGGCAACTCTCTGAGCAGCTGTCCATCTGCTTCGGTATTGGGACCTTCTTCAATCAGAGTTTCCTCCATTAGTGAGATCGCTGACCAAAATCAAAATACCCCCTTCGCCCATTCCTCGTGCCCCCCTACACATTACCTCCCCCTTCTGCATTTACTTCTCTTTGTTCACACTGTGTCTTCTCAGCAGAAAGTGAAAAGCTTCTCAGAGATGAGAGTCTCTTTCATCGTTTCCCCCGCTTTGGAATCCCTAGTATGCAGTATAATGCCCTACCCATAGTCAGTGCTTAATGAGTATTGAATTAAAATGGAATTGAGTGGTGGGCAAAGAGAATTTTGCTTCTGCCAGTACCAAGTAACCCCCATGTGGGCACTGAGGGGGCAAGTTTTTCTCCATCCTGGAGGAGAAGGTGAGGGACCTTAGAAACACTACCCTGATCTCTAGAGGAAAAAAGATGTGAAGAGACAGAGAGGAAACCAGGAGATTGGAGGGATGAAGAATGGGAGGCAGAGAAGGTAAGGATGAAGGATCTTGGATCATCCTCAGGTGAGAGGTCATTTGGTGATGGATAAAGGAAGGACAGGTGAGTGGCGGGAGGTAGAGACTTTTTGCCAAGGGGCACGATGGTGCCCATTTGACAACATGACATAATCAACACAGAAGTCTACTAGATCCTTGGGACATGCATTCAGGACTTGACAGAAAGCCTCCAGAGACATGTCAGAACTGACAGCCACTGCCCAGGTCTGTTTATTCATGTGGGGACAAATGATGCCCCTAGAAGGAGCCTAAAATTCATCACAAAGGTTTGGTGAAGTCTTTGAGGAAAAGAAGACAAACTAAATCCCCGAAAGGCATAGGTGTTATTCCAACACTACCTGCATGGAGGCAAGGGATTCAGAAGAGAAAGACAGATTTGGGAAGTGAATAGCAGGCTGAGAACATGGTGCGTGAGAGCTGGATTTGGATTTCTGACCTGTACTTTAGAATTGATCCTCGGATTCCTGGCCAGGGATGGGATGGCCCTACCGAGGACTGGGCAGAACATTTGCTGGGAGTCTTGAGGATTTGATCCAGAGCCTGAAACTGAAAAAGGTAAGGGTGAGAGAAAGCTGCCCATATCAGTTGGCTAAGCCTTATACCACAGAGTAACAAGGGCAGCAAATGAAGAGAGGCAGATGAAAGGAGAGATAATTCATGAGCGACACTGTCCAAGAGGAGCACCAGTGATGAAGCTGATGGCCTGAGAGATTTATCTACAAATGTGCCAAGTATGGTGCATAAGCACGGTGAGTGAGAGATCCTAACAGAAAGTGAGCTGTGGGACGTATTTGGATTTAGAGACAGAGGAGCAGGGTCCACATCCCCGTTCTCCATTTTGTCTCTGTGTGACCTTAGGAAAAGCATTTCCTCTCTCGGAGCCTCAGTTTTCTCACCTAGGAAACGGGGTGATGGTAGGGTTGGTCAAAATGCCTTTTGAGGATCCTTTTGGCTCTAAATCTATGATCCTATCAACAAGCATTTATAAAGCACCTACTGTTTATATAACAGGCACTGGGATAGGGTCTGGAGATGCAAGACATAAAAAAAGTGAAACAATATATACTCTGCAGTAGTATACATTCTATTGGGGGGGATATAATATGCATACATATAAGTATGAATGAAATAAATAGAAAATAAATACAAGGTATCTAGAGAGGAAGGGTACTGATTACTGATGGTAGTACCAGTGGGGAATCACAAAAGCCTTCTTAGAAAAAGTGGTGCTTGTCTAGAAGGAGTGAGGGGCACGATGAAACAAGAGAAGAGGGAGGTTCATTCCAGGGATGGAAATGTGAAGGGTATATGTCATTGAAAACTGTCAGAGGAGATAGGATGGGTGGTATAGTAGCATTGTGTTTTTTTAGGAAGGTCAACTCATGCTTCTGCTCATGCGATGAGGGGTTATATGTGGAACAGAGGGAAGGTCAGTTTATCTGAACTGGAGAATGTGGGAAGAAGAGTGATGTCCAATGAGGTCAGAAAGAGAGGTCTTTCTTCAGATGCCTCCAAGACTTCCAATTTGGAATGTCCAAGACGCAGCTGGTAATGAGAGACTGGAACTGTGGGGAGAAATTGGATCTGGTTACAGACATCTTTGAGTCATCTGCACAAGGATAATTAAACCCATGGGCGTTGATATAAGAGTATAAGGAGAGAAGAGAAAAACCAGAAGGGAGTCTTGGGGTATATTCACAGTTAAGGGGCACAATATGGATGATGAGCCAGCAAATGATCTCTGAGGACACATTTTGCTGTCATAGATTACACTGAGATTTTGTGGGTAAGGACTTAGATTTAGAATGTGACCCTAGGAGGGTATATCTCATTGAAAAGCAACAGAGTAAACAAAAGGGGTGGTGCAGTAGCATTCTATATGATTAGGAAAGTCCATTCATGCTTACGTTTCACAAACTGAGGTGAGAAGTGTGGTGGAAGAAGAAATGGAAGTGACACTGGGGTGGGGATATACTATAGACCACTTGGACAGAAGGAGGAATTAGAGAAGGAGGTTGAGAAACAGATCAGGAATTGCATGGGGACATGATATTGAAGTGGTGAATGACTTCAGTTAGCTGAATATATGCTGGAGTTTTCTCTCCGCAAAAAGCTGGGAATGCAGTGATTTGTCCTGCGGAGCAGCTTCAGGGTGGTCCAGGCAGGATCCACCATGGCATTCCAGTGGGAGAAAGGTCCTGGGCAAACCCAGCCTGTACAGTGCCTGAGGTCCATGGCAGGAGCCCAGCATGGGAATGGCCTCTGAGTCCGGTGGTAGGGGAGAAGGACCGATACCAGGGAGAGGTCCTGAGCCCAGTGACGAGAGGGAGCCCAAAGGCCATGCTCAGCACAGTAGCCCGAGAGTTCTCCGAAGGGGGGTCCCCATCTGACCTACTGTATTCAGAACCGGGCAGGCCTTGCCCACACCATTCATTTGCAGAGCTTGAACCAACTCCATCTACCCCGTCCTCCCCCAACAAAGTAGAGAAAACTCTAAACATCATATGGAAATAACTTGGTTTGAGAGACACCCGGGAGATAAACCTGGAAGAGGTAGTGACCTCACAGTAAGTCCTTGTAAAGTGTTACAGAGAAAGATATTCTGGCCATAAGGACTACAGAAGTACCTGAAAGAAATGAAACAAGAGATACCAAGAAGGAAAATCTAAGGGGGGGATGAATGTCGAGGAGAATTGACATCCTAGAACAGATAGTGGAAAACCTCACTCCAGAAATGAATGACCTGAATGGGTCAGATGGAAGACCATGATGCCATCAGGCAAGAGCGATGGATCACACCAGAGCTTGGATGTAAGAGTAGAAATCCAGGCCTCGTCTGATGTGTTTCCTAGATTCTGGGAGAGTCAATTACCAAAGACCAAGAGAAAGGATGAGTTGGCCAACCAGGGGGCAGTGAGCCCAAGAGGGTGGGAAGCCCTTAATGATGAAATTCTTAAGGCAAAAGCAGATGTTATTCTGATGGGGAGATGTCTAAAGAGACTGATGTGGCCACACAGGATTCCTGGCCAGGGACGGGATGGCCCTACCGAGGACTGGGCAGAACATTTGCTGGGACTCTTGAGGATTGCTGGCCAGGGACAGAGAGAAAACCAGGAGATTGGAGGGATGAAGAATGGGAGGCAGAGAAGGTAAGGATGAAGGATCTTGGATCATCCACAGGGGACTCACCAAGCAGCTCAGATGGGATCAACAGCAGGTGAGGGAGGAAGGAGGACGGACACACAGAAAACAAAAGTGAGCTCTATGGCAGTGGTCATGCCAATTCTCAGAATCTCTTTTTTCCTTTTCTGTGAAATGGGGTAATAACATAAGGACTGCCTACTTCAGAGTTGTGAGGGAACATAGAAACAGAGCTATTCTTGCTATGGTATTGCTTAGAGGCAAGATCAGGGGTTAGATGAGTCCTTTCCATTTGCAAGATCTTTTCTCTCTCTCCACCTCAGCCTTGCAGAAGAATTCCTGATTTGCTCTGGTAGTCCTGCCTGTGAGGGCCCCCCAGGCTGGGAGCTCAGGTTTCCCCCCCTCAGTTCTAACTAAGCCAGCTCTGCAGAATCTATGACTGTGTTTGTCTAAGAAAGCCCTGACCGAATAGTAACCTTGCCAGAGAATCTGAGCACATATGCTGAATACATCAACACCAGTGCCCTTCTGCATCATGTTTCTGAGAGATTCAGAATGTTGGCAAAGGCCACCCAAGCCCTCCAATGGCAGCCGGCTGCCTGACTGGTTGGCCATCTGTGTGGCCGTGTGGTGTGTGCCTGTGGGTGATTTCCACTTGAGTGGATTGTCTTGTGGTCTTTGTGATGCTGAGGCTTTGTAGACCCAGGCTAGTGAAGAGAAGGCTGCACTTAGAATTAGAAAGACCTGGGTTCAAATTCCATGACTGACCCCAATTAACTGCATGACCCCAGACAAGTTACTTAAGCAGGCTGGGCCTCAGTTTCCTCCTTTGTAAAGTGATGATGTTCTTTGACATCCCTTCCAGCTCTACATTTGTGATTCTATGATTTGTAAAGTCAAAGCCTTGGACTAGATGGTCTCTAAGAGGGAGTTTCCCATCATCAGAAGTCTTCAAATGGAGTCTGGGTCACCGTTTGTGGGAGTGTTGAAGGAGCTACACATTGGCTTAGTCCAAAGGTTCTCAACCTTTTTTGTGTCCTGGGTGCCTTTGGCTGACTGGAGAAGCCTAGGAACTTCTCTTAGAATCATATTTTTAAATGCATAACATAAAATACGTAGGATTACAAAGGAAATAAACTCTCTAATATTCTAGAATTCTAGGATTTTACCCATTGGCCAAGGCTAAGGTAGACTAAAGAAGACAGCATCACCTTCTGCTTTTCTTCCTTCCTTCTTTCCTTCCATCTTTTCTTTCTTTCTTTCTTTCTTTCTTTCTCCTTCCTTCCTTCCTTCCTTCCTTCCTTCCTTTCTTTTATCATAGACTGAGAACCTACTGTGTGCCCAGGTTAGCTCTAGGTTAGGCATTTGGGATGGATGACAGGAAAGAGAAAACACAGTCCTTGCTCTCAAGGACCTGATAGTTTAGTTGGACTCAGTCCATCTTTTCCTCAAGCCCTGTGTTCCTTGATTGATTTGTTTGTTTATTCATCCATTTATTTTCTTTATTTCTTTATTGTTAATTTATTTGCTTCTCTGTCTACCTACCTATCCATCCATCCACCCATCATCTATCTGTCCATCTTCTATCTATCTATCTATCTATCTATCTATCTATCTATCTATCTATCTATCTATCCGTCCATCCATCCACCCATCCACCCACCCACCCATCCATCCACCCACCCACCCACCTACCTACCTATCTAGCTATCTAGTGATCTGTCTTGCAGGTGGGGCTTCCAGCACAGAAAGGAAACTGTTCTGTGCCTTAATCTTAGAGAATTGCCTGAGGGTACTGACAAGTTAAATGACTTTCTGAAGGTCACGCAGCCAGTCTGTGTCAGAGATAGGATTGGAATACAAGCCCTGCTCTTTCTGAGGCTAGGGTGAGGAAACATTGTAGTGTGGTGGAAAGATTGATGACCTTGGGGGGTTACAGGACCTGGTTTCCTATTCTGACTCTGCCTGTATCACTTTTGGTAAGCCACTTCATTCCTCCGCTCATCTGTAAAATGAAGGGAGTTGGCTGGAGGTCTCTGAGGCCCCTTCCATTTCTAAATGTGTGGAGGGCTTCGGGTTTCCTCTCCAAAACTGGGCTTGTTGTGTGGATTTAGGGAGATGAGCTATGTATGGCTAGAGTGCTGTAAATTGTGCTGCACTGTATAAACGTGTGCTAGTATTATTATTGCCATGATCTTTTCCTCCAATTGATTCTTAAGGTGTTGTCATATATTGGATAAAATGTGGGGCCAGGAGTCAGGAAGACCTGAATTAAAATCTTGCCTCAGGCTGTGTGACTATGGGTAAATCCCTTAATCTCTTTCAGCCTCAGTTTCCTCATCTGTGAAATGAAGCTAATAATAGCACCTACTTCACAAGGTTGTCATGAGGATTAAATTTGATAACATTTTTAAAGTATCTTGCAAACTTTAAAGCCTTATGTAAATTCTAGCAAGGCTTATTACTGAAGTGCTTTGCAAACCTTAGAATGTGATATTGTTATTATTATTATTTATTACAGTCCATGGGTCAGTAATGTTGTCAGGAAAGTCATCTGAATATTGGAAATTCTCAATATGTGTTTGTTAGATGAATGATGAAAGAAGCAGATGAATGATGAAAGAAGCAAATGAATGATGAAAGAAGCAAATGAATGAGTGGAGTAGAATTATTTAATTTTTTTAATAAATAAAGATCTATTTTCTCTCCTTCCCACTCACCCACCCACCTCTGCTGGAGAAAACAAAAGGGAAAGATAAACAAGACTCTTGTGCCATATGCGCAATCAAGCAAACAAATTCCCACATTGGCCACATCCAAAAAATACTGGAGCGGAAATGAATAGTAAAATGGTGGGAAGAAGTGAATGAGGGATTGCTAGTGGAGATCAGGACTTTGAGCAGGCTCAGGGGTGAGTGCCTTTTGTGTCTCTGGGACAGCTCTGGGCTATGGCTACCTGGGTCTGAAGCTGTCACCACTGACTGATCCCGGGAAGCAGGGATCCAGAAAAGATGAGGCTTTGCTCATGGATGAGCTGGTTGGTAATCGTGGCTGTTCCCTACAGGCGAGGATTGGGGATGGGGGTTAGCGGGTACCTTTCCAGAGTCCCCACCTCCCTTAGGCAGTCTTTTCCACATCACCCTGGGTCTACTTGACTCATGCGACAGTCCTACGTGTCACATGCTTATGTCATGTGTGTGATCTACATACACGTGGGCGTTGCAGATTGTGTCCACCCAGATGTCCCCCTTAGAACTGCCTGTTCTACCGATGGACAGGCACAGACAGGCTGCGGTTCTTGCCAGGAGGTGGCAGCAACACACCGTACTCTGCCCAACTGCCTGAGCTGTGGGGGCCCCCGAGCCCAGACCCTCCCTGTCCTTTCCTTGGCTCTCTGTCTAGCAGGCTTCCCATTGCCACCTCTCTGTGGCTCTTCAACCCCCTCTGTCTTCTTCTCTCTTGCTAAGATCATAGGATTGTGAGCCAGAAGGGATCTCAGACACCATGGAATTCAAAGCCCTCAGTTTCACAGATGGGACCCAGAGACACATTAGGTGACTTTGTCCAAGGTCACACAAGCAGTGAGTAGCAGAGGTGGGATTTTAACTTTGCTCTTCTGACTCCCAATTGAGCCGCTCTTTCTACAGCAGGCTGCCACACCAGACTGCTATGACCGTCCAGTGAGATCAAGCATCCAAAGAGTTCCATAGACTCCAATATAGTGTAGACACCTGGGCAGGTGTCTGCCTTGCCTGTCCATAGTCCTAGCTTCACCGTGATCTCCCTTCATTTGTAGTTTTTATTGCCTACCCATCTTTGGCCCCCACCTTCTCCCATCCCCAGTATTAAATCACTCCATTCATAATCCTCATCCCCATTCATGATACTCAGTTCCATCTGTAATCATCAAATACCTGATAGTCACTCCTGTATTCCCGACACCCAGTACCTCCTCCACTTACCAGCCAAGACTTGCCCCCTAATGATTCCTAAAATCTTTTCATTGGCTCCCCTTAACATTGTCCATAGATTGATCTCTAAACAGAGACAGAAAGAAGAGAGAGAGAAGGGAAGAGGGAGAGACAGAGATAGAATTAAAAATGGGGCAAGGAAAGAGGGAGAAAAAGAGAGAAAATACAGAGGAATAGACACCAAAGAAGAGAGTTAGGAGAGGCAGAAGAGACAAAGAGGGAAAGGGAGAGAGAAATACAGACAAAGAAAGAGGAGGAGAGATGGGGAAGGAGAGTGGAAGACATAGGAAAGGAGTGAGAGGCAGAGAGAAAGATCCAATCAGAAAAGACATGGAAAGAAGAATTTGTCTTGGAAGGTTTGGATAGACTTCATTCAGAGGTAGGAGGCCTCACACGTCTTGGGAAAATGAGAGAAACAGAAAGAGATGGTGAGAAATTAATTGTAAGTCCCTTCATAATGTAGTTACTTAAAAAAAAAAATCCCAGTAACATTCAAGTTTTAATTGAAAGTGAAAATTGAATTAAAAACCCACTCCTCTCCCCTGCCCTCCAGACTCCTACTCATTGTGTCTTGGCTGCCCAGACTATGCCAGTGAGTTCTCCCTCCTCAGAGGGACCAGGCTGTCCCTCGGCAGATTAGAAAGATGTCATTTTGCTGACAAAGCCATTTATCATGGCAGCTGGAGAAATTAGCGGTAGCCGGGTGGTACGTATGGATGTGTGCGTGTGGGGTGCAGCCAGCAGGGGAGATGTGGAAGGCCGTGGTCCTGCCAGGGAACCCCACCTGGGACTGCTGGGGTGGGGGAAGGGCAAGAAGCACTTCCTCCTAGGAAGTAGGTTTTTCTGTCTTATGATCACGGAACCTAGAAACTCTAAGTTTGAGGCACTCTAATCCAACCTATTTTAAAGGGGACAAAATTGAGGCCCAGAGTAAGGATATGATTTGCCTAAGGTTACTGTGTGAATTAATGGCAGTTGGGACTAGGTAGGACTTCAAACTCCTGGTCCAGTGCTATTATGTAACAGGCTCTGAGAAAACCCCCACCCCCGGCACAGAAGTCCCTCTAACCCCACCACCCGACGGCTACCGTATCTGAAATTCAATCTACAGGTCTTAAGAGATCCCATATATTCTAAAATAGATCAATAAACATTTTGGGAGTCTTGAGAGATCTTAGATACTCTAAGAATCCTTTATGTCGATACAGAGTCCCTCAGGGAGGGAGGGGATACCCTATGACATCAGCCTTAAGCCATCATCCCCTCTAAGAGGGAGTTAGTGGGCAGACAATTCCTGAGTGGGGCTCTAGGGATTAGGAAGTGAGATAGGCTCTTGGGGAGATATCAACTTGGATGGTGGCCTCCAGTGGCCATCTCCCAGGGGTCTACGCTTGGACTTCTTCCATTGAGCCATTTTATCAATGGTAAACTTATCAGATTCATAGATGATAGAGAGTTGGGCAATAGGCATTGGTATAGTGGATAGAAAGCTGGCTCCAGAATCAAGAAGGCCTGGGTTCAAGTTCTGACTGTGACCTATGTTGAATGTGTGACTCTGGGCAAAACATAACCTTTCTATTTTAAAAATTAATTAATTTTTGACACTCACTTTTTTTTTTTTTGGCTAGGCAATGGGGTTAAGTGACTTGCCCAGGGTCACACAGCTAGTAAGTGTTATGTGTCTGAGGCTGGATTTGAACTCAGGTCCTCCTGACTTCAGGACCAGTGCTCTATCCACTGTGCCACCTAGCTGCCCTGACACTCACTTTTATAAGATTTTGAGTTCTAAAATTTCCCCCCTCCTCCTCCTCCATCCCCAAGATGATATGCAATCTGATAGAGGCTATACATGTGTGATCATATTTAACACATTTCCATGTTAGTCATGTTGTGAAAGAAGAATCAGAACACGAGAGAAAAATCGTGAGAAAGAAAAAACCAAAACAAAAAAACAACAAAAGAAAGAGAAAATAGTATGCTTTGATCTGCATTCAGACTCCATAGTTCTTTCTCTGGATGTGGATAGCATTTTCCATCATGAGTCTTTTGGAATTGTCTTAGATCATTGAATTGCTCAGAAAAGCTAAGTCTAACAGTCGGTCATCGCACAATGTTGCTCTTACCACATGCAGTGTTCTCCTGGTTCTGCTCACTTCAATCAGCATCAGTTCATGCCAGTCTTTCTAGGTTTTTCTGAAGTCTGCCTGCTCACCATTTCTTATGGAACAATAGTATTCCATTACATTCATATACCACAACTTGTTTAGCCATTCCCCAATTGATGGACATCCCTTCAATTTCCAATTTTTTGCTGCCACAGAAAGAGCTGCTATAAATATTTTTGTACATGTGTGTCCTTTTCCCTTTTTTATGATCTCTTTGGGTTACAGACCTAGTAGTGGTATTGCTGGACCAAAGGGTATGCACAGTTTTATAGCCCTTTGCGCATAGTTCCAAATTGTTCTCCAAAATGGTTGGATCAGTTCACAGCTCCACCAACAATGCATTAGAAAACACAACCTTTCAATGCCCAGGTAACTCTGTAAGACCATGTGAGGCAGAACAGCTGCCAATCTACATTGGTAATAGAGTAGAATTCCTCACTGAAATTTCCCAATACTGATTAAATTACAGGCTTGGTTGGTGGATGTGGGAGAGACAGCCAGGAGACAAGGTTAAAAATATCCCATTAAGTTGACATCCTTGGATGAGTCTAGTGAAGTGAAATGTAATGGAGATAAATGTAAAGTCCAATGCCATGGGTTCAAAAAATCATACAGTAATAAGGCCAGCCTACATCTAGGGCTTTGAGGTTTACAAAGTGTGTACACATCTCATTCGAGCCTCATGACAACTCTGAAGTAAGCGCTATTATATCCATTTTTCAGATGGGGAAATTGATTCTCAGAGAGGTTATTGATGCCCATTGATGCCCATTTAGTAAGTCCCAGAAGTAGGCTTTAAACTCAGGTCCTCTTGAACATTCTTTTACTATAACACACCATTGGGGATAGACCATAGTTTATTTGAAAAAAATCTGGGTGTCTTAGTGGACTGCAAAGTCAACATGAATCAATTGTGTGGAGTGAGTTAAAAAAATCTAATGTGCTTTTTGGTAGCCTGGAGCAGTATAGTGCCCAGCACTAGGGAGATGATGATCTTGAGGCACTCTGCCCCATTGAGATCATATCAGGAGTATTCTCATCAATTCTGGGTGCCATATTTTCAACAAGGACATTGATTAGCTAGAGAACATACAGAGGAAGCTAGGGTAGGGGAGGGCCTTGGCATCATTCCATGTTGAAGGGAAGAGAGACATCTATCCTAGAGAAGAGAAGGTTCAGGGTGGGGGTAGAGAGAGGAAACATGATAGCTGTCCTCAAATATTTGGAAGACTAGTATCTGGAGGAAGGAATAACCTTTTCTCCTTGGCCTTTCTGAGGTCCCATTCCAGCCCTGAGATCCTGTCATTCTGGGCTTCAGTGTGGGGAAGTGCCATGGGTGGGAAGGTCTAGAAGAGGAGGTCTTTAAAGGACAAATTTTGTTGCAGGGTAAGGGTATTTACTCTAGAGACAGAGGACCTGGGTTCAAATCCTGATTCTGATGATTTTTACTTGTGCAATTTTGGGCAAGTTTCTTTAACCTACCTGAGTCTCAGTTTCCTCATCTGTAAAATGGAGGTGGGCCAGATAGTCTCTGAGGTCTCTTTCTGTTCTCTATATATGATCTTAAATGAGACTTTGGCTAGGTCAGATAGCCTCCCTAAGCCTCAGTTTCTTCATTTGTAAAATGAGAGAGTTGGACCAGATGATCTCTGTCATCTCTGTATTTTTGATCCCAAGCATGACTTCCATTAGGTCAAGTAGCCTCCTTGAGCCTCAGTTTCCTCATCTGAAAATGAGGAGGTTGGGCTAGCCAGCCTCTGAGCTCCCTTCCACCTCTAGGTCTATGAGCCTATGAAGAGAAACTCGCCCAAGTTTCCATTGTTTCTGTGGGTTTGACCTCCAGGTGCAGCAGCATCTGGATGCTCTGGGCTATCCCCTCCTTGGGGAGTCAGGGCCAAACAAGATGCGATCAGCCACTGTTTCCCCAAAGGCAAAAGCGGGAGAGGGTTATTATATTAATTTTCAGTGAAACCCTAGAGATCTGGCTGCTCTCTGAGGTTGTAGGAGCAGCCAAAGATCTACTAGTGAAGCCCCAAGACCTGCTTCCCTAATAGGTCCTGGCCAGAGTAGGATGGGGACCTCTAAGCTGGGGATTACACACAGCAGACAGTAAAAACCCCAATGAGGGCCGTAAAGAGGGCTTGACAGCATCCCTTTAGGCTCCATATATTTTTATTTTGTTTTGGTTTGCTTTATTCCCTGAGGATAAAAAGGAGAGGGAGAGACTTTCAATCCAGTCCAGCCAGAAGGAGAGCTAACCCTGGGTCCCGAAATCCCTTTGTTGAAAGACAATGGAGATGGACGGGAGGTTGTCAGCTAGAGTTTGTCTGCAGGCAGCGCTGACCTCACCAAAGAATCCTCGATTTTGAGTTGAAATGGTCACATGATTCTAGATTTAGAGCTCTAAGAGCCCTCAGAGATCATCTAGTCCAACCTTTTCACTTTATTGATGAGGAAACTGAGGCAGAGAAATGAAGTGATTTGTTCAAGGTCACTTAGATAGTACATGGAAGAGGCAGGATTTGAATCCAGCTCCTCTGATGTCAAATCTAGTATTCTTTCAACCACATCATGTTGCTAGAGTCAGTACATCTGTCTTCTGGTCCTACTAAGGTATATCTGGCCTCAGTTTCTCCAACTCTGAAATTGGAACTAGGGACTGGTGATTTCCAAGGTCCATAACAGCTTGGATGGTTCTTTGAGTCTATGCTTCTCCAGATGTAGTTTGGTGTCAAATTGACCTTCTCCATCCAGGAGAGGAGATTGGTAGTTATTGGTTTCCAGAGGCTTGGAGCCAGGAGTGTCAAGGTAGAACCAGAGATAGGGAGAGTGGGAAGGAGGCTCAGGTGTGTTTCTCGCTCACAACACTCCATATCCCATCTCTATGGCTTTTCACTACCTGTCTCTCGTGCTAAAAAATTTCTTTTTCCTCACCTCTGCCTCCTGGTTTCCCTGGCCTCCTTCAGAATTCAGCTTGAATCCCACCTTCTGTAAGAAAACTCTCCCAATCCCCCCACTGCTAATGCCTTCCATCAACCCTGAATATAGCTTTGTACTTTCTGTAAAATGGAGATTTTTAGAGCACTTGCCTCCCAGTGTTGTTGTGAAGATCAAATGACATATTTGTGAAACACTTTGCAAATCTTAACATACTATATAAGTGGTAGCTATCATTATTATGATATATCATTATGATGATGGTAACTATCATGGTTATTTTGTTATTTACAAGTTCTCTTCCTAATTAGAATGTGATTTCCTTGGGGACAGAGACAGTATTTTTGTATCACAGGACCTGGCACAGAGTAGGTGCTTAATAAATGTATATTGGCTGACTGTGTGCATGCCTCTGTGTGCATGTGTGTGTGTATATACCTTAAATATGAGCGTTTGGGAAGTCTTACATGAACTGATGCAAAGTGAAGTGGACAGAACCAGGAGAACAGGATAACACAGTAACAGCAACATTGTAACAATGATCAGCTGTGGAAGATTTAGCTACTCTTGTAAGACAATGGTCCAAGACAATTCCAAAAGACTCATGATGAAAAATGCTGTCCATCTCTAGATAGAGAAGGGATGAACTCTAAGTGCAGATTGAAATAGGCTTTTTTCACTTTAAAAAGATATGAGCCTTATCACAGAACAGATTAGAAATCACCCTTTACTCTGGGACAGAAATGCTCAGTGATGCTGATTGAGTGAGTGATATTGAGGGGTCACTCAAAGGACAACTTAATAAAAGGAACAGGGGGCTCAGTGAGGGGTGTATGGGACTAACTGGGAAGACAAGGGCTCAGTGTGGAAAGGGAGGGGAGGGAGGGAGGGAGAGAGGAGTAGAAAGAGAGAAGGGGAGAGAGAGAGAAACAGACAGAGAGAGAAGGGAGGGAGGGAGAGGAAGAGAGAGAGACAGAGAGACAGAGAGAGAGAAACAGAGACAGACAGACAGAGAAGGGAGGGAGGGAGGGGGAGAGAGACAGAGAGAGACAAAGAGACAGAGACAGAGAGACAGAGACAGAAACAGAGAGAGAGAGTGAGACGTAGAGAGAGAGAGACAGAGACAGAGACACAGAGGGACAAAGAGAGACAGAGAGAGAATGATGAATGATGAATGAAAGGGTCTGGGCTCAGTTAGGAGGACAGGGCCTCAGTAGAAGAGGTAGAAGCTCAGTGTGGGGGATAGGGACTCAGTGAGGTGGATGGAGGGTCAGTAAGGGATGAAGAGAAATAGGGATTTGGTGGGGGGTAGGGGCTTAGCAAGGGGAATGGGGACTCAATGAAGGGACAAGTTTTCAGTGAAGCAGTTGGGAGCACAGTGAGGAAGATTGAGATCCAGTAAGGAGGATAGGAGATTTGGAAAGAGGGGTAGGCTCTCAGGGTCAGGGAAGGGACCCAATGAGCAACTGGAGCCCAGTGAGGGAGATGGATGTTCAGTGAGTTGGAACTCAGTGAGGGGGCTACGGGGATTGGGAAGGATAAAGAGGTTCAGCGAGGGGGAGGAGAGCTCAGTTAAAGGGATGGTAGCTTAGTCAAGAGATGGGGACTCAAGGAAGGGATGGAGGAAGAGCAAATAGGATAAAAACTCAATGAGGGAGGGGAGGGGGCTCAGTCACCTGAATCTAGGCATGTGCTGGCCAGAATGCCTCACTGGAAATTTAGGACTTTCCTAATCACCTGAGAGCTCTTGAAATTCGGCCCCACTCCTGGCCTCTCAGCTTCACAGAGCAGGGTTCTTTTTTTGGGGGTGGGGTGGGAGAAGAACTCAGAGGACTCACCATTTCCCCACATCCCCCTTTACCTCCTCTGCATTCTGATTTTCTGGACTTTGTCTTGCTGTTATGAGGGTCCAGAACATCTAAACTTCCCAGTGGTTCTCCAATTCCCATAGGACAAATTTCAGACACAGCCTGGCATCTGAGACCATCTAGGACCTGGTCACCGCTGCCTTTCTGCTCCATCCAGGCCTGTCTCCTGACTATCTCCTCCCTTTTCCACCCATTCCATAACTCACTCATTCCCATCTTCCTTCTAACCCTAAATCTGTGATTCTTTTGCAACTGGGGTGGGGGGAGGAGCAATCAGAGAAGGCCCTTGATATGTTGGACTGGGGGGCTTCCCATGGAACCAAGACTGTGCCCTGGCTACAAAACATTAACATCATTGATGAATATGTAAAACATGGAACAATATCACATCGCTCTTGTTATATTCTCCTGGGTATTGAACAATATTTGACAAGTGCGAAAACTGGAAAGCAATCTGGAAGAAATTAGGTTTAGACCGATAACTCACACCATATAAGTACCAAATGGATATATGATATAAATATAAAAGGTGATATCATAAGCAAATTAAGGGAGCAAGAAAGTAAATATTTATATGTTCTATCTCTGTAACATTCATGTAGTCTGGCCCTCATCCTCATTTCGCTCCCACTAGAACCTTGTGCTGTGCTCCTGGGAAGCCAGGCTCTGGTCGGTGAGGTTAGGCTCAGCTTGTTCTGAACCACGCGACCCTGCCCCCTTTTCAGCTACCGTCTGGCTCAGTAGACACTCCTCTTTGCCACAGTCTCCAACTCCCTGCAAGCATGGGAACCTAGGAAGGGTGCTGTGCCTTCCAAAAGCCCAAATCCTTTAAGGCCCATTCAGAGCTTTTGTCACCAGAAGCTTGCTAAGGAGCAGACTCAGCTACATGGGAAGTGTCCCAGTCCAAAGTATCAGAGGACTGGGGCAGCTAGGTGGTATAGTGGATAGGCTTCTGGGACTGGAGTCAGGAAGACCTGAGTTCAAATCCGGCCTCAGACACTTACTAGCTATATGACCCTGGGCAAGTCACTTAACCTTATTTGCCTCAGTTTCCTCATCTGTAAAATGAGCTGGAGAAGAAAATGGCAAACCACTCCAGTATCTTTGCCAAGAAAGCCCCAAATGGGGACATGAAGAGTTGAACACAACTGAAAAAAAAAACCCAAACCAAAACAAAACCTCTCACAAAGTATCGGAGGACCTTTCATGCTTACCCCCACTACAATATAATCAAGGCCTTGCTCCCAGTGCTCTCTCTACTTTTCGTCATTGCTCCAAATCTTCCTTATTCTTCAATGCCTCTTTTAGGAAGCCCTCCTTGACTACTCTAACTCAAAGTTAGAGCTTTCTTCTCTGGGTTCCTACAGATGTCAACATTTGTGCCCCTTGTCTTGGCAATTTAAAAAAATAAATTTTATTTTTTTCAATGAACAAAAATGGATTTTTTTCTCATTTTCTCCCAACTTTCCACCATAGGAAAAAAAAGAAAAAGAAAAAGAAAACCCTTGTAACATATATGCATAATCAGGCAAAACAAATTCTCCTACTGGCCATGTCAAAAAAAAAAAACAAAAAAAGTATGTGTCATTATGCACTGGGTCCATCACCTAATCTGTTGGGAGCATGCATTATGATCTGTCATCTGGAATCATTGTTGACCTTTGAATTGATCAGAGTTCTTATGGCTTTCAAAATAGTTTATTTTTACAGTGTCGTTGTTATTACATAAGTTGTTTTCCTGGTTCTACCCACTTTACTCTGCATCAGTTCATACACATCTTCCTGGATTTCTCTGAAACCACCCTCTTTGTCATTACTTACAGCACAACAATATTCTATTGCATTAATATACCATAGTTTGTTCAGCCATTTCCCAGCTGATGAGTCTCCCTTTAGTTTCCAGATCTTTATAGTTGCAAAAAGAGGAGTTAAAAATATTTTTGTACAGTTGAGCCCCTTTCCTCTTTCTTTGATCTCTTTGGAAGTATAGACCTAGTAGTGGTGTTATTAGGTCAATGGGTATTCACAGACGTGTGACTTTTTGGGCATAGGTCCGTGTTGTTTTCCATAATGGCTGAGCCAATTCTCAGCTCCTCCAATACCTTTCATTTTCTTTTTTCTTTTGTCAGCTTTTCCAATCTGATGAGTGCAAGATGGAATCTCAGAATTGCTTTAATTTATATTTCTCTAATTATTAGTGACTTGAGATATTTTTTTCCTATGGCCATTGATAGCTTAGATTTCTTACTTTAAAAAAAAACAACAACAAATTGCCTGTTTTGGCAGTCCTTTGTCCATTTATCAACTGGAAAATGGCTCTTATTCTTGCACATTCAAATCAGTTCCTTATATATCTTAGAAGAGACTCTTATCAGTGAGACTTACTGAAGATTTCTTCCCAGTTATCTGCTTCCCTTCCAATTTTAGATGCACTGGTTTGTTTATGCAAAAACTTCAATTTTATATAATCAAAATCGTCCATTTTATCTTACATGTTTCTCTCAGTCCCTTGTTTGGGCATGAATGCTTCCCCTATGCACGGATCAGAAAAGTACTTTTTTCCTTCCTCTTCTACTTTGTTTATGATGTAACTCTTGCTAAGTATGTCATATCTATGTAATTTGGAGCTCATTTTGGTATATGGTGCGACATGTTGATCTCTGTCCAGTCTCTTCTGGATTGCTTTTTTTTTTTTTTTTTTGGTCAGATAATGAGTACTTACCCCAGTAGCTGGTCTTTTAGTTTATCAAGCAGTGGGCTACTACATTTGTTTGTGTCTGTATGTTGTATACTTAATCTACTCTACCAGTATCAAATTGTTTTGATGGTTGATACTTTATAGCGTAGTTTGAGATCTGGTCCTAATAGACCCCTTCCACTTCACTTTTTTTTCCCCATTATTTCTCTTGAGATTCTTCATCATTGTTCCTCTAGAAGAATTTCATTCTTCTTTTTTTCTGGTTTTATAAAGTAATCCTTTAGTAGTTTGATTGGCATGGCATTGAATAAGTAAATTAATTACACTTATTATATTGACTCAACCTACACATGAGTAACTAATATTACCTCACTTATTTAGGTCTGTCTTTATTTCTGTAAACAACATTTTATTTTAGTTGTATTCCTAGAATGCCTGCATGTGTCTTGGTGGGTGGATTCTCAAATATTTTACACATTCTTTTTATACATTATTATATATTAATATACATATTTATATGTTTCTTATACATTATTTTAAATGGAATTTTTCTTTCCATCTTTTCTAGCTGACTTTTGTATATATTGTTCTCTAATTGTTTTTTGTGTATGAGTTTTGTCTTTCTAAGTAGATACTTGAGCTTCCTGAGGGGAAAGGGAGTGATTAAGAAACAGTTTTTCCTTGTAGGAAACCATCTAGGGCGAAAATACACCAAGCCCTAGAGATGCTACTACCTCTAGACTCCAACAACTGACCTAACCTGTCACAGATAAGTTATTAATTGGTGATAAGCAGTGAAGACCAGTTATGGGTGGGAGGACCAGTGATGGGCTGGTGGAGTGTGAGTGACTTCCAGAAATAGGACAGAAGAACCAGCAGTGATAGACAGGAGTCATCGTTTGGGGAGAGGGGGAAGGACTGAGTATTGGGAAGATGGAAAGAATTGAGGACTAGAGATGGGTGATGAGTACAGGGAATGGCAGGGGCTGAGTAATCAGGGATAGGACAATGAGTACCTGAAATGGGAGCTGGGTGCTAGGAGTAGAGTTGAGGACTGAGGACCAGAGATAGATAGGTGAGTGAGAGGAATGGGTCTCTGGGAGCAGTGGTGAGAATTAACTACCAGGGATTGGAGAGATTGAGGACCAGGAATGGGAGGCTGAAAGCCTGGGTGGGGACAAAGAATGAGTTTGGAATGTGAGGATTAAGAATAGCAGGATTCAGTACCCGGGATGGGAAATGAGGGTTGAGGATATGGAGAGAAAAGACCAGATATGGGCTAGGGGAGAGTGGCAGGGATGGGAAGGCCTGCGTCCCTAGAGGGAGGGCTAGTGATGAGGACCAGAGATGGAGTAAGTGCCAGGGATGGGGGTGAGTGCCAAGTATAGGAAAACCTCAATCCCTAAAGGGAGGGCTAAACATCAGGGTTGGGGACTAGGGGTTGGGAATTAGCACTACAGTCTCAGGAAAGCCTATGGATATATAGGTTCCAGCCTGGCTTTTGTGATTTCTCAAGAAGGTAGGTGCATCCTGCCTAGAAAGAGAGAGGGGGGTGGGGGAGGGATGACTGCATGTTTAGAACTTGTTTAGAATGGGGACATTTAGGATAAAGCCGCTTTGGCTCCTAACAGTGACCTGGTTTTCAAGGAAAATGGACAAGGATGCTGCCTCTGGCTGCCTAGTGAGAATGAATAGGCTGTAGTCAATGTCTTACAGCTTTGTGTCATCCACAATGCCCGCACATAGTGGGCACACAATCAATATTTACTGAAGGTGAATGAATTGCCTTCAGGTGCCACTCACTTAGCAGGTGGGCTGCCCTTTGGCAAAGCAATTTCCATTCTTTTTGACAGCCTGGCCTCCCGGCTACCCCCTGGGACATGGAGCTCAGGGCCATGGGCAGGAATTCCAGGAGTTTTGAGTGATTTGCACAGGGTCACCCAGCGGGCCTGAGCTTGAAATAAAATTCTCTGCCTTGGAGCCTGGATTTGTGAGCGGCCCACCATCTCCTCTTTCTCTGCCCCCATCTGGTGCCTGACCCTGCTCTTCCCCCACCCCTGCCTCATTGACTCCATCCTGCCAACCCTCCAAGGGCACAGATGACTCCACTAGAGGCAGAGACAATAGTCTGAGGATAGAATGAGAACTCCCTGGTCCTGACACTAACTACAGGTAGGGCCTTTTCCTCCGAGACTGCCTTCCTTTTATCCTTTATGTATCTTGTTTTTTCTTATTCTCCGTTAGGATGGAAGCTTCTTGAGGACATAGACTGACACAGAATCTCCAGTTCAGAGAGACTCATTGAGAGGACGTTGTGGTGGAGAGAACCCTGGCTCTGACATCACAGGACCCGGGTTCAAATCCTGTCTCTGATTCCATCCTCCTCTGGCCACCAAAAGGCTTGGACTACAAAAGGCCTCTGAGATGCCTTCCAGCTCTAAATCTGGGATCTACAAATCCAAGGTGACCAATGGAGTCCAAGTCTCAGCCGAGGAGGTCATATGACACAGTAGAAAGCTCTGGGTTCAAATCTCACCTTTGACGTTGCATATCTGCACGGCCTTGGGCAGCCAGTCCTCCTCTCCCAGATCTCCATAATCTCGATAGACCTGAGGACATCACGGCAGACAGACAGGCAGGCACTCTGAGTGTTCATTCAGAGAGTCTCAGGGAGAGGGAGCAAGCAACCCCTTGTGTTCTGTATCCAAGGTCCTCCTGGGTTCCAGCTGGCAGCCTGCTCACCGCCAGCATGCTCTTCTCCCATGTTCTCTATGCCATACCCATGTCCAGTCCTTCAAAGACTGTTGTGCTCCATGACTGACAGCCATATGTCAATACTGACAATATCACAGAATGTCCTCTGAAGTGAGTGGCAGGATGGCCTTGTGGAAAGAGAACCAGCCTCACGACACATACTGGCTGTGTTACCCCAGACAAGTCACCTGACAGAGAAGGTACCAACCTGTATTGGTGGAGGGAGTTTCCTCACCCGGGAGGTCTCTATGCCAACAAAATCACCGATCCAACTTCTGTCCTTCTGTAGTATGGAGACAATAATTCTCTGGTAGCTCTCTGTACATTGGGGCTCAAATGAGGTAATGTCTGGAAAGTGCTTTGGAAACCTTGAAATGCTGTGTCAATGCCCGGCATCATCATTAACTGCTGCTTCCTTTGTTGCTTTGCGCTGCCACCCTAAACTCCAGCACACTCACCCTGTCCAGAGCCAACTGGCCTTGGCTCCTTACCCTCCTCCCCAATCTTCTCCCCTCCCCCAGTGACTATTCCATGAAACAGACAGGAATGCATTAGCTGGAATGATTGTGAAGAGTCCACACATCATTACATTTACCCATCACATTTCATTACGACTCGGATAAAATCTGGGGTTTTGGCAGGAATGGGTAATCCTGATGTGCTCACTCATGTAGTCTCCCAAGGCATGTCCAAAGGCCTCAGTGAGACTGGAGAGTGAGGGCAAAGGCCTGAAGCACTGGGGTATAAAGAACAGTAGTAGGCAGAGGGTGGGAGTTGGGTTGCCCTGGGAGGGTGTGGGAGAATTTTAAGGGTGTCCTGGAGACCTGAGACTACAGAGACCCAAACAGTTGTTTGATAAATGAGTTAATGAATGAATGAAATAGCACTTAATAAGAGCTTGCTATATGATAAACACTATGCGAAACACTAGGTACGTACAAACAAAAAAACAAGATGGCTCCTGTCCTCAGGGAGCTTACTTTCTAACAAAGTAAGATGACACAGGTTGTGGGGGTGCTGGTGGCCAGCAATGGATACTTTGTTCTGAGAAGTCACAGGGATGGTGAATAGAGCCATCAGACAAATGATAGAGAGGTCACTTTGGTGGTGGGGACGGGAAACTAGAGGCCACAGGCATGGAAAGAGCTGGCTTCCTCTGGGTCATCTCACTTCTCTCCTGCCCTTCTGGCTCTAGGGCAAAGAGAAGTACCAAAGACATTATGTCCAACCCAACCTTCTGTATTAATGGAGGTGCCATCTCCTGCCTCCATGAATTCACACTCGTGCACTCTCTTTACATCTCTGCATTTCAGAATCCTTCTCTTCCTCTGAGGTTGAGCCCAGGTCAGTCGAGAACTTACAAATTGTTATTGTTCTATCCCTCCTCCAAAATTCCTAGAGCTCTTTGCCAAAACCCCAAACTTTCTTTAAGGCCCAGCTCAAATGTCACGTCCTAAGAAAGTGTGTCCTGGTGGAGAGGCAATCCCAGATTCCAGGAAATGCTTGTATGATCAAACTGAATTCTTGTACACAGTTCCCTGCGGTGCGTGGATTTTTTGGTTTGGTTTTTGCCCAGATCTGTAGCAGTAAGGTACAATGGAAAGAGCTCTGGTCCTAGAGGTAGAGGGGTTGGGTTCAAATCTTGCCCTTTAAGGTTATTATTACCTGTGTGACCTGGAACAAATCAATTTCCTTTTCAGGATCAAAGTTTCCTCTGTAAAAGGAGGAGGCTGGATCACATGACCTCTGAGGCCCCTTCAAAATTTATGTTCCTGTGATTGGGGTCCTATAGTTTGATTGGTTTAAGGGACACCCCTTGAAGAAGCTCCCTTTGCCAATACAGATTGGCCCTTTCCTGGCAGCTTGTCATCTTCGACAATTATTTGAGAGCAATGAGAAGTTAAGTGACTTGCCTAAGGTCACACAGCCACTGTGTGGGACTAGCTGAGGTGGTCACTTTTTCAGCTGCTCCACAGTGTCCATCCAGGAAGCCCAGGCAGACAAGGTCCGGGTCCCTGTCCAGCTCTGACGCTGCCTTCTGGTTCCAGATGTTCACACCTAACACATGCAGGTATGTTGTGGGCATAAAGATGTGCATGCATGTGCCGTCAATTCCACGAACCTCAGTGAAGCACTCACTGTATTCAGAGTCTGGGCCGGTGGCCAGTGGCCCTGCTTTCAGAGGGGTCATAGTCTAATAAGAGGATAAGACATGTCAGGCAGAAGGAGCTCTGGGGATTCAAAGGAGGGAGTGATCATTGAGGGAGGGGCAGGAAGAAAAAAAGCTTCCCAGAGGAGGCAATGTTTGAGCTGGGCTCTGAAGGAGGGGTAGGATTTTAATAAGCAAAGGAAGGGGAGGAAAGGGTATTTATTCCCCACAGAAGGGGCATCATGAGTAAAGGCAGTTAAAAATAGACTAGTAGATCACAAAACGTCAGACTGGGAAGGGTCTTTGGAGAATAGATCTTAGAATGTATAGTGTCAGAGCTGAGGAGAATCTTAGAATGCCACATCATGGGTGGAAAGGTCCTTAGAACATGGAATGTCGGCTCAGTTCTTCCCTCTTCACCTAGATCAGCTCCTGGCTTTCTGGATTTCTTTCTCTATCATATTCCAGCAGCCTTCTCACCCTGGAACGTACGTCTCCCCTGCAGCCCTTTCCTCTGGTCAGTTCTTCCTGGACCCTCCGTTCTAAGGAAGTGCCCAGACCAGCTGTGTTCTCTCTGCTTCAGAATATCTGGACTTCTTTCTTCACTATCCTTCACTTCCTCCTACCCCCTCCCCCAGCCTCCTTTTATGTGTTGTCTTCCCTCATTAGAATGTAAGCTCCTTGAAGGCAAGGACTGTCTTTTCTTCTTGCTTGTATTTGTAATCTCAATGTTTAGCACATTGCCTAGAACATAGTAAGTGCTTAAAAGCTTCTTGACTCAATTTGGAAAGGACTTTAGAAAACAGAACGTAGAATGTCAGGTCTGGGAAATACATTAGAACATAGAATATTAGAGACAAATGCGGTCTTAGAATAAAGAATATAACATATCAGAGTTAGAAGGGCCCTATCAGAGCTGGAAGATATCTGAGGGATTATCTGGTCTAATTCTTTCATTTTACAGATGGGGAAACTGAGGTTCAGAGACGAAAGATGTCTCAGCCAGGGTCACACGGCTGGTCAGCGCCAGAGCTGGGAGTCAAACGTAGGTGTCCTTATTCTTTATCCCAATGTTCTTTTCATGTACCTCGATATCTTCATCTATTAAGGTTGGCCTTGATGACCCCTAAGTTCCCTTCCAGCTCTGGTTCTATGATCGTTTGATCATCAGGTAGGAAAGGCTAGTTGGTTGGGGTCAGGTTGGGGATGGGCCAAGAGAAGGGATCCAGGTTTTATTTCAAACATATTTTCACATTTACATACACATACATATGTATAGGTTCACATGGAAAACATTTAGACACATGCTTTTACAATTTTCCTCCCCCTCTACCCCCAACCCCATGTCCTTATGTCATCTGTGATCTCAGAAGCCCTATGTCTCTGGTCCCACTATCATTTCCTCCAATCCTGGACCATTCTTCTCATCCCCACTGTGTTGGGAGCTCCTGCATCAGGACTGTCTTCTGTGTTGCTGGGAGGTGGATATGCTCTCCTGTTCTTGAGACACCTTCTTGGAGGGGAAAAGAAAGCCATCGGGGTGTCGTGGAACAAACCCCAAAGCCTGGTTGGAGCCCTGGTTCAGATACTTACTAGCTATGTGTAAATGAAAAGCCCCTTACACTCTTAGATGTGTCCTCATCTGTAAAAAGTATTTCAAGTCATCTCCCTACCCCCTTCTTGGGAAATTGTGAGGGAATTGCTTTTTAAATGATGGAAATATTTCTCTCTCATCTCTGTCTTTCTCTCCCTAATTCTATCTCTTTCTAACAATGTGTCTTTCCTTCTATTTTTTTCTTTCTGTCTCTTTTCTTCCTTCTTTAGTTCTGTCTCTCTGTCTCTTTCTATCTCTGTCTCTCTCAATATATTTCTGTATGTCTGTCTCTCTCCCTCTCTCTGTCTTTCTCCTATATTTCTCCCTTCTTCCCTTCTTCCCTCCCTCTCAATTCCCCTCTTCCGTTGCACTGTTTATTCTTGAGAATAAAGAGCGACATTTTCAATTACCCCAAATATAACAGTGGAGCTCTACCCAGCAAACCAGCTACAGAGAGTTTGTGTGGGAAAGGTGGGGGGCGTGTGTGTGTGTGTGTGTGTGTGTGTGTGTGTGTGTGTGTGTGTGTG
>NW_020954625.1:3916312-3917258 GCF_900497805.2 Vombatus ursinus | reverse complement strand
TGTGTGTGTGTGTGTGTGTGTGTGTGTGTGTGTGTGTGTGTGTGTGTAAGCTTGGAGTGGCCCAATTCCCTCCATCTCTGCTTATTTTTCCTCTTTATGAGAGAATTTCTTCCTGGGAGATTGTGATGTGAGCACGTTTACCTCTAGGGAAGAAAGGGAGACAAAAGAGAGAAATAAAAATCTGCCCTCCTTTTCTTGTAAACACAGCATGCCCTGTAGAGCCAAGCTTGGTAGAAAAAAGGGAGGGGGAGTGGGGTAAGGGGGAGGGGAGAGAGAAGGAAAAAGGGGAGGGGTAGAGGGAGAGAAGGGGAAAGGGAGAGGGGGAGGGAGGAGAGAGGAGAGACATATATCAAGAGACACAGAAAGGCAGTGAGAGACAGAGACAGAGACAAAAAGACAGTCAAAGATATAAAGACAGAGACACAAAGGCAGAGACATAGAGACAGAGGGAAAAGAAGGGATAAGAAAGATAGGGAAAGAGAAAGAGGAAAAAGGTCAAAAGGATTGGAAAAGAGGAAAGAGAGAAAAAAGAAAGGAAAGAAGAAAGAAAGGGGAGGAAAGAGAGAAGAAAGGGGGAGAGGGATAGAAGAAAGGAGAAATAAGGAAAGGGAGAGGGAAAGTGAAATAAGAGAGGAACAGAGTAAGGAGAGAAGAGAAAGAATGGAAATGGACAAAGAAAAGGGGAGAGAAGGAGAAGACTGGAAAAGATGGGGAGAGAGAAGAGCAAGGACAGAAGGAGTTGAGAGATTAGGAAGAGACAGAGAGATAGAAGGGAAAAGAGAGAGAATGAGAAGGGAGAGGTAGTTAGGAAAGGGGAAAGAGGGAGAGAGGAGACAGACAGACAGACAAACAGAGTAGACAGAGAGGGGAGAAAGACAGAGGAGAGAGGAGAGAGGAGAGGAGAGAGAGAGAGAGAGAGAGAGAGAGAGAGAGAGAGAGAGAGAGA
>NW_020954625.1:3854378-3916212 GCF_900497805.2 Vombatus ursinus | reverse complement strand
GAGAGAGAGAGAGAGAGAGAGAGAGAGAGAGAGAGAGAGAGGAGGCTGAAGACTGTGTCACCACTGCCTTGGACCCCCAAATCAGGCAGCTCTTGTTATATCTTCATCAGAAAGGAGTCAGAGCCCCACAGCCAGGGGGGAGACAATGCAATCAGGTTGCTGAAGGAACCTCCTTGTGCCCATGCTATGAATGGGGGAGGCTGAGGGCGAGGCCAGCCGAGCTCCCCAGGCCCTGAGCCATCTATTCTGGGAGTCCACCAGGAGGCCCATTACAGCTTGGCGTGGATCCAAGGGCCTGAGCAATGAAGCTCGCAGGGTAGGGAGGGAGAGAGAGGGACTGAAGCAGGAAGAGAGGGCTTGGCTATGTGAAAAACCTGCTGGAAGTCTCTTCTCTGGGAGGAAAGTCAGACCCAGGCTGGTCCTGGAATAGGCGGCTATAAGCAGTTATTTCACAGGTTTTGTCTGTACTGCATTTTTTCCAGGGCAGGGTTCTAGGCAGCCCCCCTTTAACATTTGCCCCTCAAATTTGTCCCTAGCTTGGGAATCTACATTCCTACCATGACCTTCTGTTTCTTGTCCTATTATCGAACCTTAGAAACAGAACATTTTAGAATTTCAGAGTCATGGTGTAGCAGGATCATAGACTTTAAAGGTGGAAGGGGTCTGAGAGATCACCTAATCCATCCCTATCATTTTACAAAGAAGGAAGGGGAAACCCAGAGAGGAGACAGGGCTTGTCCAAGGTCATATAGCATGCTAGTTCGGGACAGAGCCAGGATCACATTGGGATTCCTCTGCCTGGGTTTTAAGGTCCTCCAATAACTGTATCCCTTCCCTACCCTTCTATTCTTTGGCTGCCCCCAACCCCACTGACCTCTCCAGGCTCACAACCTATTCCCCTGGGTAATCCACAAACATCATTTCTTTTAAGGCCCACTTCCTCTATGAAGCCCCCAGTGTTCTCCCATCTTTGAGCTAGAATAGGGTTTCTTTTTTTAAACTAAAAAATCTTTTATGGACGTGTTTTGTTTTTACATCACCTACCTTTCTCAATATATCCCTCCCCACCCATTCTAGAGAACCAACCTTTATAAGAAATAATATTTTTGGTTTTTTTTTAGGCAATTGGGATTAAGTGACTTGCCCAGGGTCACACAGTTATTAAGTGTCAAGTGTTCTGTCTGAGGCCAAATTTGAACTCAGGTCCTCCTGACTTCAGGGCTGGTGCTCTTTCCACTGCGCCATCTAGCTGTCCCAACAAATGATTTTTTAGAAGAGGAAAAAAAGCAGGTCAGCAAAACTAACCAAGATCCAAGTGTCCCATTAAATGTGTTCTTTGGCCAGAGTTTCCCATTTCTATGCCCCACCCCTTCTGGGCTACTACCTCAATGTGTACTGGCAGGTTGGGCCCCCCAAAAGTGGCTGCTGCTTTAGGTTCTAAGGGAGCCTGGGGTACCTACTGTCACTCCTGAGCTCGGGAGTCATCCAACCTGTAATAATCACTCACTGGATGCATTTGGCTTAAAGCAAAGGCATCTAGCAAGATGGTTTGCTAAAAGCAAACTACAAAGCTTCTGCTCCCAATCTGGGGCACGCATTCCCACCAATACGCACAGCGTCAGTCACCCAGTCAATAAATATTTATTAAGCATCTACTATGTGCCAGGCATTGTGTTAAGTGCTGGGGATACACATATGGAAAGATAAAAAACAGCCAAGCACACCTAGTTCCTGCCCTCAGGAAGCTTACACTCTAATGGGGAAAGACAATAAAAGGAAGATAAAAAGTAGGAATGGGGGGGGGGAAGGGAAAGTATCCGGCAAGGGGCACGATGGAGGTGTCCAAAGGACTGTGTCTTAGAGTAATCTATGTTGGGATCTTACCCTGCAACTAAACTGTGAATGAGTTTCATTAAGGTAAGGACTGTGGATTTTTTTCAGACTCTCTATTTTACCTAGCACCCAGCACATAATATGAGTTCATTAAATGTTTATTGATTCGATTTGAATTGAAATGGCTGTGTTTGGGGAATTTTAGAACTGGGGTCATAAGGTATTTGTGTCTCTAAGCACTATACAAGGGACCCTTGTCAGAGAGGGGGATGCATGAGGTGGAGAGGGTCGCTTTGTGTAAGGGAAACTGCAAAAGTCCCCCCTCTGGGCTAGGGGGGGATGTTTCTCCTTTCTTCTGTTAATTGGGAGGGGAGAAATCTGTAAGGGTCCCCAGTGACCTCCTTTTGAGCCCTGGAAGTTGAGTGTAGGATTGGGAACCACCAGGGGGCGACATGGGATAGTGGAAAGAGCCCTAGTTTAGGAGTAAGAAGACCCGGGTTTGAATTTGGCACAGCTGTAACCTTTGGAAAGTCGTTTCTCTGCCTCAGTTTCTTCATTCATAGAACAGTGGAGTTAAACTAGATGTTCCTTAAGGTTCCTTTAAGTTTCATGTCCTCTGAGTACTGCATTGTAGAACTTCTGAGCTTGAAGGAGCCTTGGAAGCAATCTTGCCAAATGTACAAGTAAGTATTCAAGCACCTACTGTGTGCCAGGCATTCTGCTAAGACACAAAGAAAAGCAAAAGACAGTTGCTGCCCTTGAGAAGCTCACGGTCTAATGGGGGAGACAGTGTGCAAACAGCTACACAAACAAAATACATGCCAAAGACAATGGAAAATAATCAACAGAGGAGAGGCATTAACATTAATGGGGATTGGAAAAGATTTCCTACAGAAAGCGAGATTTTAGCCGGGACTTGAAGGAAGCTGGGGAAGCCAGGGGGCAGAAGTAAGGAGGGAGGGCATTCCAGGCATGAGGGATAGCTGGGGAAATGCACTGACCCCCATGCCTGGAAAAGAATCCTCACTCACTTATACCTGACAGGTGGTCACTCAGACTTTTCCTGAAGACCTCCAGGGAGGAGGAGCCCCCTAGTAATAACTGAGACTTAAAGTTTGAAAAATATTTCACACGTAAAAGGCTCACTTATTACTATAGAATGTAAGCTTCTTGAGGGCAGGACTATTTCATTTTTGCTTTTGTTGCACTAGGCATGACATGTTTTTTGACTGAATGATTGATTCGACTCCTGCCACAGCCCAGTGAGGTAGAAATTGACTGTAAGGATTTTTTTATTCTCATTTTAGAGATGAGTAAATCAAGAGAGTGAACTGAGCTCAGTGAGGCTAAGTGACTTGCCCATGGTCATGTAGTTGTAAGTGTTCAAGGTGGGATTTGAATCCAGGTCTGTTCTGGTCCTAAGTCCAATGCCCCATCCATCATACCAGAGGGGTTCAGAATGGGCTCTATGGCAGGACCCCAAGTGGTGTGTGATCAGCCAATAGAAGTGTGGAAACATGGGGCACATCTCACCCACACCATGATAGCCAATCACTGGGCTTGACCCATCCCATGATAGCCAATCACTGGGCTTGTCCCACCACATGATATACAACCCTCTCACTCTCTTTACCAATTATTAGCAGCACTACTCTCATTCACACTCGTCCCACATGCTGGCCTCTTGTGGCCATGTAAGCTCTCAGCCTTTTCCCTTTCTTCACCATGCATCAGCCCCTCGGGGCAGTTATAACCTAACTAAGACTGTCATACCTGCCCCTCCCTCTCCCCTCACTCTCACTCCACCTCATCATTACAGATTGTTACAGGAAGTCAAGACCCCAGCAGGCTGTGATGGGGAAGGACAAACTCTATTCTCTGAGCAGTGGATTCTGGCTCCATTTTTGTGCTTTGGTGAGACAGGGTGAGGCACGTAGGATGAGCAGGCATGCATGGGTTGTGATCTTCATTGCTGATCTTATTATCTTTCCTCCTAAATTAATCCTGCTTCTAAGCTTCTCTGTTTCTGTTACGGGCAGGTAGGTGTCACTGTGGATACAACACTAGCCTTGGAGTCAGGAGGACCCAAGTTCAAATCCAGCCTCAGACACTTACTGGCTCTGTGACCCTGGGCAAGTCACTTAACCCTGTTTGCCTCAGTTTCCTCATCAGTAAAATGAGCTGGAGAAGGAAATGGCAAACCACTCCAGTATCTTTGCCAACAAAACCTCAAGTGGAATCATGAAGAAATGGATAGGACTGAACAAAAACAAAATTTATTAAGTGTTTATTATGTTCTGAGCACTAAGGGGAAGACAGTGCATGGAGGTGGGGGTGAGGATGAGGAGAGAAATCACCTCCGTGGGGATGTGGTGGAGACAAAAATAGAGTCAGGAGCTATAAGCCAGGAGAATAATGAAGAAATGAACACAGCTAGCCTGAGTACTTCCTTAAAAAGAGGGTTCCAGGAAGAATGGGGGAGAGAAAGTGCTGGGATTGATGGATCAATCAAGGAAGACTTCCTGTAGGAGGTGCAGAGTGGGACTACTTGACCAAAAGGGGGCATGGGTCAGGATTAGGAACAATGCTGTCTGATGCCTGAGCACGCTGATGGCCCAGTATGCTCCATTTATTTTTCTTGTTAAGTCTGGGAATGATTTTTCACCTACAGAATGAGTCCTGGGGTAAAGAAAGGAGGAGGGGGGTTGCTTTCACTCTCTCCAGCTACCCAGAAAAGGGGGGGCTGTTTCTCTTGGCAGGAAGGCTCCTCTGTGAATAACTGGGCCCAGGGGCTTGATGGATGGCTGCTCCCATCTAGCATGTCTCCAGGCAGATTTATGGGTTTCTTTCCCAAGGCTCCTCTGTAAATCTTGGGTGATTCACATCAGGCCCTTCGGCCAGAGACATTTTGTGACCTCTTGGGCCGGCCTTTGGTGTAGGCCGCGCAGGTGGTTACCTACATATTCTGATAGGAGAACTTGCCAGGAAAGGTCCCTATGCCCCCACATATCTTTGTTGGTCCATCCTGGGCCCAGAAATCACGCCATCAGAGCTTGTGAGGGGATAGCCCAGGAAGTAGGGACTCAACCATTTGAGGATCATTTGGAGAAACTGGTCTTTTTTTTCTGGAAAAGAACAGACTTTGGGGGCTCATTGGGACTTCCAAGTATTTGAGAGGCTGTCACGGGAAAAAGACTTGTCCTGACTGAAACCCGCAGAGTGGAAGACTTTGGCGCCATCTTCTTAAGAGTTAGAGCTATCCAAAAGTGGATGGGTTGCCTCAATTTCCCCTCCTGGAGGTCATTAAGTAGAGTTTTCTGACCACTTTGAGCTCCGAGATGTTGCTGTGGACAGAGCGCTGGAGTCAGGGAGGCCAAAGTTCAGTCCTACCTTAGATACTTACTAGCTGTAACCTAAGGAGAGTCACCCACCCCGTCTCAGCCTCAGTTTCCTCATCCATAAAATGAAGGAGTTGGACTCAATGTCGTCTTAGCTCCCTTCCAGCTCTAAATCCATGACTCAGTGATAGTGCCGAGGGGTGGGTTGGCCTTGATGACGTCTGAGGTCCCCTCCAGTCCTGAGATTCTGTGGATGTAGAAAAAAAGAACAAATGTAAAATGGATTGGGTAACAAGAAGAAAAATTGTTACAGAGCATAGAGATGAGTTTGTCTGTAGGCCACAGCTGGTGACTCAGTTTACCTCACAGAAATGGACTTTGGGACTGATACCACTATCAGCCCTCATAAGACTTTTATTGCTGCTGGTGGTGGTCCTTGAGCCCCATCTAGGACCTACTTCTCTGGTTTCTCACTAGGAGTAGCTTTCTGGTCTGTCTCTTCAGACCCTAGGCTGGGCTGTATAACCATCTGAAGTTGCTTTGGCCCCTGTCCATCCTGCTCCTGTCCCTGTCACTTGTACAAGGAAGGTATCTCCCAGCCTGGTCTCAAAGACTTTTCCCTTGGCCTTTGATGGCCTCCAAATCACCTTCTTTGACCTCTTGGATGCAGCTCTGGCTCTGGCCTCTCAAAGACCGTTTTCCCTCTTTCTGATCTGCTGTAGGCTGTGACTTACACTTATTTTAGATTTTTATTGATATGTTTTGTCTTTACATCACCTTCATTTCCTAATAGCAGTCACCCCATGGTGACCATCCTTTGTAGCAAAGAACAAAACAGGTGGTTCATCAAAACCAGCCAGCATATCAATGGTTTGACAGCCTATGCAGTATTCTGAATCCATAGCCTCCCGCGTCTGAAAAAGGGAAGAGAGGAGAGAGGTGCATCTTCTCTTCTTGTTTCCAGGGACCAGTTCTGTCATTACCCCACATCCTCAAATCCTCTGCCTTTAGTGCACAGGATAGACTCGGGTGACTTTGGGGCATCCGCCATTTGTCAGTTTGGAAGGTACAGAGAGTCTGGGCCTAAGGAAATACGATTTAGAATGGCGAATTTATATGCACAGAGGGGATGGCAGACGGTTGCTGTGAGGGTAAGATGGGATCATGGCAGGGAACAATAATGCAAATATTGTAATAGCTTCCATTTCCATAACATTTTACAGTTCACAAAGCATGCTCCTTGAGGCAGCCCTGCTAGGCGGCGGGTGAAAGTATAATTTTCCCTATTTTAGAGAGGAGGCCTCTGACAGGGGATCATATAGTCATATTTCTGGAGCTGGAAGAGACTTCAGAAGCCATGTGGACCAATCCCATCATTTTATAGATGAGGAAACTGAGGCCCAGAGTGAGGCAATGACTTGGGTAAGGCTACACAATGAATGAGAGCCCGGACCAGAATTTGAATCCAAGTGTGGAGCTCCTTCCATGGTACCATGTTTCCTTTTTTTTTTTTTTTTTTTTTTTTTTGTTTTAGGCAGTTGGGGTTAAGTGACTTGCCCAGGGTCACTCAGCTAGTAAGTGTCAAGTGTTTGCTCCAAGATGGGATTTGAACTCAGGTCCTCCTGACTTCAGGGATGGTGCTCCACCTAGCTGCCCCTGTGTTTTCTTTTCCTAAAACAATTTGTATTCCTAGTCCTGGCTCTCTCCAGGGAATGAAAGGGACCTTACCCCTCCATCTTCATCATCATCACCATCATCACACCATCACCATCACGATCATCATCATCATCACCATCATCATCATCATCACTAACATTTATATAGCACCTGCTATGTGCCAGGCACTGCACTAAGTACTTTACAAATATCTCATTTGACCCTCACACCAACCCCGGGAAAGCAGTGTCATTATCATCTCCATTTTACAGATAAGTAAACTGAGGCAAGCAAGCTAATTGACTTGCCCATGGTCACACAGCTAGTAAATGTCTGAGGCTGCATTTGAAATCAGATCTTCCTGCCTCATGGCCCAGTGCTCTATCTACTGTTTCATCTGGCTGTCATCAACTAGTAGGGAAGAAGAAGGGGAGGGTGGGATCTTCTGGAACCATCCAGCTTCAGCTGGTGCTGGACTGGTGTGTAGTTTCTCTCTCTCCAAGGCTCTGAGACCTACTTATGAGACTGTTCCTCAGTTAATCAAGTGTCTTCTGTAAGTAAAACATAGGAGCTGGGTGACACCCTCCATCCATAATATTGAACCAATTTTCTGCTATGTATCATCTCAGCCTTGGCTAGATATATTTTAAATAAAATTAAGCCTATTAAGGCAATATCTTCCCTATAATTAAATTGATTCCAGTAGGAGCCCAGCATCCACGTTTCATATATATGTTTTTGATACATTGGCAAGCGTGGGGCTGGGCCAAAGAATGGGGATAGGGGGAGGTGAGTGGAGATTCTTCTTCAAGCTGGCTTGCTGTTCAAGTGACTTTCCTTCCTGGGCCAGAGCTCTGGGATGGGGGTCCAGTAACAGAGATGTGACTGAAGCTTGGTTGAGTTCCTCTTCTGATGCTCATTCAGAAAGCAGCCCTGGGCTTGGGTGGAGTAGGTGACTATCTACACTGTGTGATATGAGCAGTCCTGGATGGGCCCTCTCCCCCCCCCCCGCCATGTACTTCTTCATTAGTACCTGGAGGCCACCATTGATATCAGTGCCTAAGTCTGTTTCTGCTATCTGAGATGGGTCTAGCTTCCTATTCCTCTCCTGGTCTGGTTTCTAACCATCTGGATTTCAAAATGGTGCCTCCATGGCTATCTCACCTTGCCCTCCTCACCCTGGAGCATCCTGCCTCTCCTGTGGCGTGCTCACTATAGAATAACTCTCCACAAGGCCCACCCTCCTTGTCCCATTGGTGAGTTCCTCCAGGAGCCTTCATTTTGTGAAGGGTCCAAGGTTGGCCTGCCTTCACTCCCTTCCCAAGCTTGTTCCTTACTTTTTGGACTTCATGGCACTTTTACGTACCTCCCCATCCTCTCCACCCCAGTTCACTTTGGACCAGTGTTTTGTGGGTTGTTTCCCCCATTAGAATGTCAATTTCTTTTTTTTAATCATACTTCTTTTTTTCTTTTTTTATTAATTTATTTTGATTTATCAATAATCACTTCCATATGCTTTTGAGTTTAAAATTTTCTCCCCCTTCCTCCCCACCACTCTCCCCAAGATGGCACAAATCTGATATAGGCTATACATTTACATTCATATTAAACATATTTTCACATTAGCGATGTTGTAAGTAGAAATTAAAACCAATAGGAGGAACCATCAGAGAGAGGAAATAAAACTCAACAGAAGAGAAAAAAAATACAGCAATTCAACTTCCATAGTTCTTTCTTGGGATGTGGATAGCATTTTCCATCACAAGGCCTCTGGAGATGTCTTCGATCCTTGTATTGCCAGGAAGGGCTAAGTTTATCAATATTAGTCATCACACAACATGGCTGTTATTGTGTACAATGTTCTTTTGGTTCTGATCACTTCAGTCAGCATCAGACCATACAAGTCTTTCCAGGTTTTTCTGAAGTCAGCCTGTTCATCATTTCTTATAGCACAATAGTATTCCATCACATTCATATATCACAACTTGCCCAGCCATTCCCCAATGGATGGGTATCCTCTCAATTTCCAATTCTTTGCCACCACAGAAAGAGCTGCTATGAATATTTTTGTACATGTGGGTCCTTTTCCCATTTGTGTGATCTCTTTGGGATATAGCCCTGGGAGTGCTATTGCTGGGTCAAAGGGTATGCAGATTTTTATAGCCCTTTGGACATAGTTCCAAATTGCTCTCCAGAATGGTTGGATCATTTCACAACTCCACCAACAGTGCATTGGTGTTCCAATTTTCCCACATCTTCTCCAAGAATGTCAATTTCTTGAGGACGGGGATTGTATAACAGAATAGTGCCTAACTCACAATAAATGCTTAATAAATGCAAGTTTCCTCCCTCCTCGGTGGAGGGAGTAGTCTAGGTGGAGAACCCCAGCATGGAGGGAGGGCTATGTGCCGAGCTGAGGCCTGAGGCCCTGTCCTGGGCTGGCTCCTTACTAGACTGTGTGATGGCTTAGCCTCTCTGGGCTTCAGTGGCCTTATTACCCAAACAAAGGCCTTGGAGAAGAGTATCTGTAAAATAGGGATTAAGTCACTTAACCTCTGTCTGCCTCAGTTTCCTCAACTGTAAAACAGGAATTAAATCACGAACTTTGCCTGCCTCAGTTTCCTCATCTATAAAATAGGGATTAAATCACTTAACCTCTGTTTATCCCATTTTCTTCAATTATAAAGTGGGGATAATAACAGCCCTTCCCTCTCAGGGTTGTTGTGAGGATCAAGGGAGGTAACATTTGTAAAGCCTTTAGCACAATACCTGGCACATAGTAGGTGTTCAATAAATGCTTGCTTCCTTTCCTTCCCATCTAATTCTGACAATAATCCTGTGGGGAGATGTATCTTATTTAAGAGGAGGTTGAGGCTCCAATGGGGTAGGTGACTCTTCCATAGTCACATGTCCAGATTAGGTGAGAGTCAGGCTTGACCCCCAAGTCTTTCCTGCATCCAGTTTGAGGTTCTTTCCCCTAGGTGACAATGCCTCTCCAATTGTGTGTCAGACTGGCTTCCCTTTTCTGGCTCTCTGGTATCCAATCTTGTATCTTCCTACTGTGTGAGTTTTCATACCTCCTCCACAGCCTGGTCCTGGAGAGGGCTTTGTCAAAGTCTTTGGGTAGAGTGGGACATGTTTGTGGGCCCCATAAGGTCAGGTCACTTCTCTTTTTAAAAAAAATCTTCATTGATCCCTTTCACCTCTTCATTTAAGTTCACAGTCCTTGGCCTTCTGCCACCTTGTACCATCTTACTTTTCAGCATTTTCTTTTCCATGCACTCTCTGCTTCAATGAAGCCAGAGAATACCCTTCCTCAAATGCACCTTGCATTTTTACCCCTCATAATGCTCTTCCTTGCATCAGGAATGCCCTCTCTTCCCATCTTTGCTTGCTCAACTTCCACCCATTTTTTAAAAGCCAATCCAAATGCCTTTTCCTCCATGAAGCCTTCCTTGATCTCCCAGGTTGGTAATGGCCCTTGGACCTCACTTATTACTTTGTGTAGATGTCCTTATTGCTCTTATCCCATATTATTGGAGTGTGTGAGTGTTCATGGAAGACGAAGGCCTCTGGTATGATGGCTGCCAAGTCGTTTTTCAGGGCTGCTCATCCACTTTTGGGGTTCACCTTTCACCTACCTCTCACCTCTGGCTCCAAGAAGCTGTAGAATTTGTAGCAACTACACTCTGGTAAACAGTTTCAGCAGATGGGATGACCCATGTTGAGGGTAATTGGTGGGCTACCCATAGATGATTTACAGGGGCTTCTACCTCAAGTATCTGAGGACTTCCCCTGGTGGAATGGTCAGATGAAAATGGTTTGTACCAATGGCCATGAAGGTGGCTGAAGCAGGCGCTATGGGACACTTAGAGCTTGGTATTGATGATGCCAAGATCATCCACTGCATCCTGGGCCATTGCCAGTAGTCTTCACTTGCTACTGGATTCTAATGACTCTGAAAGAAAGAGGCCAATGACTTCAAACAACTCTGCCTCACTTAAATCCAATTTGTGCTTAAGTCAAAAGACATGACCCAGTTTACCATTTTTACTTACCTCAAAGTCCTGTGAGTATGGTCAAGTGACAAAGCAGTAGGTGCAGATACACTGGGAGCTGCAGTCACCACCCCACACACAGGTGGCCCAGACCAGGGGGTTGCCTTCTCACTGGATTGAAGCAGCAATGGGATTGGGCAGCCCCCTGGGTGTTTGAGCAGCCTTTTTAAAAGACTACATCACTCACCTCCTGGTGTTAGGAAGGGGCTAATTTTTTTCTGCTTCACCTAACCTAACCCTGGCCTGCTTACTGCTTAAACACAAAACAATGTACAAAAACTTTTGCAAAGATGATTCCATTCACCAGTGGTCCATAGAATGTGCACAAGCTTATGGACAACACAAAGTCCAGTAGACCTGAGAGACAAACAGCTCTTGTTGCATGAGAACTCAGCAGGTATCAAGAGCAGCCCCAAGTGGAACAAGGCTGGCAAATGAAGGCCAGCTTACCGAAGTCAGAGCTGGATACACCTTTTTGTGGAGTGGCCTCAGGGATGGGGAGCACCTGTGAGGCTGGTGTAGGTTTTGCAATCAAAGCTAATCTAGTCAACAACCTTGTGTGCCTACCAAAAGAAGTGAACAATAGGGTCATGATGTAATTGCCACTTGTAGGAAAGCACCATGTCACCATCATCCCACCTGTTATGGTGGGAGCCCGGTAACGAACCCTGATGAGGTCAAAGGCAATTTTTATGAAGACCTGGAGACCCTTATCATCAATGTGCCAAAAGAGGACAAGCTTATAATTGTGGGTGACTTTAAAGCAAAAGTAGGTACAGACTATCAAACATGTCAGGTAGTCCTTGGGAGGAATGGAGTCAGAAACAAAAGACTTATGCATCTCATGACCTTCTCATCACCAACACTGTCTTCCATTTACCTAAATGCAATAAAACTTCGTGGATGCACCCTCATAGCAAATGTTGTCATTTAATAGACTATGTCATTGTAAGGAGAAGAGACAGACAGGAAGTGAGACAGATGAAGGTGATGTGTGGTGGAGTGTGCTGGACTGATCATAGACTTATCCTCTGCAAGCTAAATATTAGTATTCAATAAAAATGGTGGCCCCCAAGGCAAGATGACTACCAGCAGACTTAATGTCAACAGATTAGAGCACTTCTCCTTGGGTGAACAGTCTGTTGCTAATTTGGAGGGAAAGCTGAGCCAACACATGGTTAGAAAAGTGGAGCAGAAAAGGAGTGGGCAGTTTTCGGAGATATGGTATATAGCACTACATTTACTCATTTGAGACAGAACACTCACAAACATCAAAATTGGTTTGATGAAAATGATGGGGAAATTTAGAAGCTGCTAAGCAAAAAACAGCAATTCCATAGGCTTTGCCAGCAGGATAGTTCATCCTTTTCTAAGAAGGCAGCATTTAACTTCATTAAAAAGTAAAGTGCAACTGAAGCTTAGAGAGATGCAGGATTCTTGGCTGAGTAAAAAGGCAGATGAAATTCACTTTTATGCTAATAGTATCAATCCAAAGTGCTTTTATGAAGTGAAGGCTATTTATGAGTCAGAGACCTATGGTGCATCTCAAACTACTCAATGCTGATGGAGCCACATTGATTACTGGTAAGGACATGATCCTGGGGAACACAGTGTTCTCAACAGACCGTCATGAATCAATGCTGAAGCCATTGACCATTTACCTCAAATGAAGAAGAGGTTTTGAATACCTTTAGGCCCTCTCCTGTGGCAAAGCACCTGGTCCTGCTTCTCTTCCAGCTGAGGTTTACAAGGTTGGGGGTTCATTGCTCGTAGAAAAGCTGACTGAAATTTTCCAGGTTATGTGGCAAGAGGAAGTTATCCCCAAGGAATTCAAGGACACCTCCATTGTCCATCTCTGTAAAGGTAAAGATTGTCCTGTGACTATCATGGAGGGGTCGTCTCTCTTAGTAATTGCTGGCAAGATTCTTGCTAGAGTACTTCTTAATAGGCTGATCCTTCACTGGAAGTTGGTCATCTCCCTGAGAGCCAATGTGGCTTCAGAAAGGGTTGAAGAATAGTTGATATGGTGTTTACTGCCCCACAACTCCAGGAGAAATGCCAGGAGCATAACAGAGGTCTGTATACAATGTTTGTTGATCTGACCAAAGCCTTTGATACTGTCACTCATGAGGGCTTGTGGAAAATTACGTCAAAATTTGGTGTCCTAGAGAAGTTCATCAGTATTGTATATCAATTTCATGACAGCATGCTTGCCCAGGTTCTGAATGCCAAGCATTCATGGATAATGAACAATGCTCTTGTGCTTTCCCAGTCACCAATGGAGTTGAAACAAGGTTGTGTGCTTGCTCCCATGCTTTTTAGCATGATGTTTTCAGCAATATTGTCAAATTCTTTCAACAAGGAAAAAAATGACATCAAGGTCAACTACCACACTGTAGGTAAATGATTTAACTTGAAAAGGCTACAAGCCAAGACTAAAGTGGAGGGAGAATTGGTGTGCAACTTTTTGTTTGCAGATGATTGTGCACTCAATGCAGCCTCTGAGGCTGAGATACAACAGAATATGGGTCAAATCTCTGCTGCTTGTGCTAATTTTGGCTTGACAATGAACCCCAAGAAAACAGAAATTCTCCATCAGCCAGCACCACACCATCCATATGTGAAACCATTGATTACAGCAAATGGAGAGATTTTGAATGCTGTAGATAAGTTAACTTACCTTGGCAGTATGCTTTCCAGGGATGTACACGTAGATGATGAGGTTGACACATGCATTCCCAGAACTGGCTCAGTGTTTGGGAAGCTAGGAGCCTGTACTGAGCGGTTGTGCTGACCTCATTGTTGCTTACCTGTGAAGTCTGGACAGTCTATCAGTGCCATGCCATCCCATGCCATGACTCGCTTTCATTTGAATTGTCTTAGGAAGATTCTGAAGATCACCTGGCAGGATAAGATACCACATTGAGGTCCTTTCTCGAGCTGAACTGCCAAGCATTCGAACTCTACTGCAGAGAACATAACTCCAAACTGGCCACATTTGTTTGAATGCAAACATATGTTTGACTAAAATACTATTTAATGGAGAACTCTCAGAAGGCAAGTGCTCCCACGGAGGTCGGAAGAAGTGATACAAGGGCAATGTCAAAGTCTCTCAGAAGAACTTTGGAATCGACTGTGAAAGTCGATAGGAGACACTGGCACAGGATGGCACAAGTCTACCCAGCATGGCCCACAACAAAGAAGGCACTGTGCTCAATGAGCAAAGTAGAACTACAGTAGCTCAAAAGAAATGTGAAATGTGTAAATTTAGAGCCATCTGAACTCCAAACATTCATATGGACTATTTGTACCTGACCTGTGGTAGAGCCTTCTGAGCTTGTATTGTTCTGATTAACCACAGTTGAACACACTTGACCCCAACATCATGACATCATTTGGTCCTCTTTGAGCACAAAGGACAAACCCCAATCCCACATTATGGACTATTTTGATCACTCTATTTATGTTTCTGCCTCATCCTTCTCTAGGAGACAAGGTGATCTACGGACTGACCTTTGGGTCCTCTTTCTCTCTATTTTCTCTAATGGAGACCTCATTCACTTTCATGATCTCAATGAGCACTTCTATGAAGATGAATCAGGATTGTACAGTCATAGATTTATAGCTGGACGGGAGCATGAAGGCCATCAAATCCAACCCCTTAATTTTATAGATGAATCAGGCGAGACCCAGAAAGGTTAAGTAATTTGCCTAGGGTCACATAGTTTAGTAAGTATCTGAGGCAGGATTTGAACCTAGGCCTTCCTGACTGCAAGACATGTGCCCTACCTACTACCTGAGGCAGCTAGATGGTGCAGTGCAGTGGGTCTGCAGAGAAGAAGACCTGAGTTCAAATCTGGCCTCAGACACTTACTAGCTGTACGACCCTGGACAAGTCATTTAACCTCTGTCTCCTTTAATTTCACCATCCATAAAACAGGAGTGATAATAATATTACCTACCTCCTAAGAGCTGTAACTAGGACAGGACAACTAAGACACTGCCTGAAGGTCCTGAAATTTAGAGGGTGCTGTTTGCACTTTCAGTCCTTCAACACCACACAGCCAACTGACCTTAGCACCTAGTTATAGTTAGCAAGAGTATTTCATTACAAATAGGAAGATGCCAGGTTGCACCCCACTCATCGGCAATGTTTGAGAGTGTAGCCCACACCACTTGCATTGGGTTTATTTTTCGTTTGCTCTAGACACAAAAACTCCAGCTCTGGACAAGAGATATCTCCAGGGACATATATGACAGGAAAGAGAAGTGGGCTGTAATTGTCTCTAAGGTTCCTTGTACTTCTAAGTCCTGAATGGTAAGGATGAAGACCAGCAGTTGGACAGTTTGTGCTTGAGACATTCAAAGATTCAGGGGAAGCACCTTGAGCTCTTTGGATAGATAAATCCTCCCTGGAGGATATGTGGAAAGACATAGACAATAATTACGTGGGATTAGAAAACAGTCTGGGTTATTAGAGGAGTACTCACACTAGGAAGACTGGGACCAATAATAATAACCACAGCTTCCATTTTGGTCATGCTTTATGATTCACAAAGAGCTTTGTTCCCACAATCTTTAAGGTAGCAAGTGGCAAGTGTCATTATACCCATTTTACAGAGGGCAAAACTGAGGCCCAGAGAGGTGACATGATTTGCTCACAGTGATGGAGCCAATAAGTGCCGGCTTTTTGAATCAGGTCCAGTGCTTAGCAAATAGTCATCTGTGTATGTGTCAGAACTTCCTAGCAGATTATAAGTGGAACTATGTCTTATCTAATCTCTGTATACTCCGAGTATCCAATTCAGCAGGGTTGATAAGCATCTATTGCCCTGAACAAGAATTGAGCATGTTTACCTTATGGAAGCAGACCATCATGGGCCCTGAGGTGGGGTTTGCCATCCTATGCTCTCCCTCCCCCTTCCCTTTTTTCCCCCCTCCCATTTTCAAACACATTTCCCCAGCTTTTCTGATTCATTTTCCTCTGTCTAGCAGGAGGAGGAAGAAAGACTCAGGAATTTCAGGTTCAAGTGAAAGAATCTCAGCAGACCACAGGCCACGTGAGGACCCGCGGAAGGGGAACCAGGGAATAAGGTGACAAGAAAGTATTGAAAGGGAAGAGACCTCACTTTAAATCTCTTTCTCATCATTTAATCCCTCGACTATAATAATGGACTCCTAATGGGTCTTCCCACCTCCAGGCTCTCCTACCTCCAGCCCAGCCTGCGTGAGTAATATTCCAAAAATATCACTCTTATCATGTCACTTTCCTGCTCCCACACCTTCACTGACCCCCTATTACTTGCAGGAGAAAGTCCAGAATTCTCAGTCTGGCATTCAAAGTGCTATACAATCTGTCTGACCTCTCTGGTCATTTCTCCCATGACTCCTTTGTAAACATCCTTTACTCTGGCCAGACCAATCTGCATATGCCATTGCGTTTTCCATGGCAGCTACGTGGTGTAGTATATTGAGGGATTGATAGCCCTAGAATAAAGAAGCCCTGAGTTCAAGTCCTTCCTTGGATCCTTTCTAGCTATGTGACTCTAGATAAGTCACTTAACTTTCTGTGCCTTAGTTTCCCCATCTGCAAAGTGACAGCATTGGACTTGATGTCCTCTAAGGTCCCTTCTAGCCATAAGTCTATGAGCCTATGATTCCCAAGACTATGATCCTTCTTCACTGGAATAGTCACCCTATTTCTCCACTATCTGAATTATATTTATCTTTCAAAGCTCAGCCCAAATTCTACTCCAGGAAGCCTTCCCTAATAGCCTCAACCCACAATGATTATTACCTCCAATCTTAGGTTTGTAAAATGTCAGAGCTGGAAGGGACCTTAGAAGTCATCAAATTGATCAATCAATCAATAAACACTTATTAAGCACCCATTATGTTTCAGGTACTGTCCAAGGTCCTGGGAGGGTTACAAAGACATAAATAAAATCATTCCCTGCCTCTTCCCCCAGTGAGTTTTCATTCTAATGAGGGAGCCAACCCGCACACAAAAGACATGCACAGTAAATACAAGATAAATTTTTTTTGGGGGGGGGACAGAGACACTTGTAGCTGGTGGGGCAGAGGTGATGAGGAAATATCATATGGAGAAGTGATGCTTAAACTGATCTTTTTACTAGCACTAGAGATTATAAGGATTGTAGATGAAGAGAAAGTGCATTCCAGACATAAGGGAAAGCCTGTGCAAAGGCATGGGTATGTAAGATAGACCCTTATGTATAGGGAGCGTTAATTTGACTGGAACATTATACACGTGAGGAAACTGAGACAAGTAACTTACTCAAAGTCACAGAGAGAGTGGTGAATAGGGATGGATTGGAACCCCAATGCTCTTCCCACTACACTATGTGGGTTTCAATAAATATTTGTTGATTGATTGATAGGTTAAGGGCTATGTTTCAGGTAAAAGTATTTGAGTTTTAGCAAGGTCCTTCTAAAGACAATAGCTTTTCCAAAAGAATAAATTTAAAATGGTAGAAATGTCAAGATCTTAAGCAGGTTGATAGAAGGAGGTATTTTGATATGTGTGTGTGTGTGTGTGTGTGTGTGTGTTTTTGTGTGCCCTTCAAGTCACTTACCATAAGCAGTTGTCCAGTCCAGGCTATGGCACCTTGCAGAAAATGTTTGCTAGTTTCTAGCATCTCCAGGATGCCTGTAACTCCTGCCCATGTTTTTGCAAGGTCCTGACTTTTTAGTGCCTGCCCTTCTACGCAGCCCCAGGCACCAGGATGCCAAGATTCCAAGGCTCTTTCACAGACTTAAATGGAGGTTGGGAGGGGAGTGAGAGCCTAGCTCCATCATCAGCTAATTTGGGATCAGCTTATATAATCAGTTAATAAGTGTCGCTGGCTCCCTCCAGAAGGCCAGTAAATAAGGTGGACTCATTAACTCGCTTCCAAGCCACCTTTTCCCATTCCCTCGCTCCCACAGACACCACTGTCAGCCTAGCAGGGAACTCATTTTCATCCTAATTGGTGAGGGGACTGCTGTCCTCTAGGGTAGCCTGGGATGCGGAGACATAAGTATGGGGGTAGTGAAGCATGCTAGTACTGTATCTGCACACACATGACAGATAGACATAGACACAGGCATGTACATACGTGCACATGTGCATGCAAACATAATAGCTATTATGGTAAGAGTTAGCATTTATCTAGCACGTTAAAGTCTGCAAACACATCACCTCATCTGGTAGACATGGGGCATGTGTGCACATGGCTGGTACCATATAAGGCCACTATTTGCAGAACTACAGCATTTAAGAGTTGGCAGGGACCCCAGGGGGCCACCTAGTCGAAGTTTTAGAAGAGGAATCACTTCTATGACAAGCCTTTGTTTGAAGACCTCCAAGGAGAGGGAATCTACCAACGTCCCAAGGGAGCCATTCCACTGTACCCACACATACGCATATTCTCAGACGTACAAAGACACATGGACATCCACCTAGAGATTTGTGGTTGTGGGAGTGACTATGAACAACAGACACGTGGCAGAGACTGCCCCCACAAAAATGCAGAGGAGGGGTAAAGAAGACAGCCTTTGTAGGTGATCATATGAATATATAATGTACACATGACCTACCAATACACAAACATATGTTGCACACACATGCATGCACACATGTCAACAACACATGTAGAGGGTACTCACACACATGTGTATGCTAAGAGCATGGTTATCTTGTCTGCCTGTACACATACAACACATATATGTCCCCACATATATACAGTAACATGCACGTATATGTGCAACTATTAGACATGGGTGCACACAGGAGCAGACCATTATAAAGTCATGCATTTTGCAAACATGTATGAAAGTGACCTTGTGTACACTGTATGGCTATTGCATTGTTATGGGGATACATGTGTGCCTATGTATATATACATTTATGGGGTGCATGGCATGTAGATACACAATTGTATATGTACACATCTGTCACAATCAGGCATGGGTGCCCCCAGCAAGGATGTAGAAAGCAAACACAATTGTACATACCCACGTGTTAGCAGTGTATGATCACGTCTGCATGGGGTAAGTGCTTGCTTGTATATCTCATGCATGGAAAATGTGACATGCACAAAACATGTGCAAACACCCAGTGTGTGAACCTACAAAGGGTTGCACAAAGCCAATACAAACTTGTGCATGTCCATTCGTGCCTGTTCTATGGCTGTGTGCATGGTGGGTACTCAAGTCCATATGTTATTTATGTACACGCAGCGACACACACATATGTGCACACATACATCACATGTGCACGCACCTGCACACATCATTTCTTCTTTCCAATCAGATAGTGCCTGTGGTGGAGGAGACTGATAAATCCCCTAGGCAGTGACAAAGCAGGAGGAGAGGAGGACAAATTTAATTAATTCTTATCATTTCTGACAGAGGCAGAGAGAGAGCCAGCAAGCAATAGAGAGTGAGAGTGAGGGAGAGTAAGCCAGGGGAGGAGGGTGAAAGAAGAGAAAGAGGTGGCTAGGGGAGACAGAGGACAAAGGAGGAGATGGGGCTGCTGCTCATGCTCATGGCTCATCTTACCTAGGGCAATCACAGGTCTGAGATGCAGGAGCACAGTCACCAGGGGCTGACCTGGGGGCCAGCATCCTCCTCTTCTTTCTCCCCCTCCTCCCCCTTCTTCTTCCTCTTTCTCTTCTTTCTGCTCCTCTTCCTCCTCCTCCTCCACCTCTCCCTCCATTTCCTCCCCTTCTCTTCCTCCTGCTCCTCATCCTCTGCTTTTCTTCTTCCTCTTCCAAGTGGGCCCATGTCCCTCTTTTCTGTCCCCTCTCCCAGTCATATAGGTGACCATGGAGTATATTAACATGAACCCTTGCAGGTCCCCAGGGGGCACATGCCGAGCAAATGCTACCATCCCCTTTGAATAAAATCTGAAAAGTTCATGTGGACACAGTTCAACGAGCAGAATATTTCATTTATCTTCGTAATGTTTGTTGAAACCTAGGCCCCCAAGCTGGAAGGGACTCCAGAGGCAATACAGGACTCCCTCCAGAGTTTCCTTGACAGAGGGACATTTGATTCCTTCTTGAATACTTTCAGTGACAGAGAGCTCACTATCGCACAAGGCAAGCTGGTCTATTCTTGGAGAGTTGTGGTTATCAGAAAGTGCTTGCCTTGGTTGAGATGAAATTGGCCTCACTGGAACTTGTTCCTGTGGGTTCTTGCTCTGCCTCTCTGAGGTCACACAGAAGGATGGCCATGTTCTCACCTCATCGAGGGGGATAATGAAGCCTAGAGAGGGTCGGTTGTCTGCCCAGGTCAAATAGTAATGGATTAGGCAGAGCCTTCCAAGTCTCAGGATTTCAGGGCCCAGGGTTACATAGTAGGAGAAGAAGACCAGAACTCTTTATCTTATGTCAGCCCTATAGACACATCCCAATCTCTTCATCGCATTCAACTAGACATAGCTGTCTGTGGAGTGGAGAACCAGGGATACTTTTCCTAGGGATGAAGATGGAGATGCCATGATTTAGGGTGACAGGGGATGTGAGGATGGAGGGGAGTGAAGCTGCTGGATAGGGGTAGAAAGCCAGATGGAGGAGGAAGGGAGGGAGATGGGGGGAGGGAGAAAGAGACAGAGAGAGAGAGACAGACAGACAGATGGAGACAGAGACAGAGAGAGAGAGACAGACAGAGAGACACACACACAGAGACAGAGAGAGACAGAGACACAGATAGAGACAGAGATACAGAGACAGAGAGGGACAGAGAATCAGAGAGCTAGACAAAGACAGAGACAAGAGACAGAGAAGGGAGAGAGGAGAGACAGTGAAGGAGGCAGCATGATGTAATAGAGAGTGATTGGGAGCCAGAGAACCTGGCTTCCCTGGTTTCTTTCCATTCTTCCTCTTCCTGGCTAAGTGACTTTGGGTAAGTTACTTCTACTCTCTAGGTCTGAATTTTTTCTTTTGTAAAATGAAGGCAGAGTTGGATAAGGGGCTCTCTCAGGTCTCTTCATGTTTTAAATTCCTGTGCATGTTTAGAGGAAATGACTCACGATGGTAACAGTATCAGAAAGAGAGAATCTGGAGTCTTTCTGTCCCATAAAACTGTCAGTTTACCAAGAGAAGGGGCTGTGAGCCCATTAACTGGAGCACTGAACAAAAGAGAACCTTGATCACAGTCTTTTTGATGGGACAGGGGTGATGAGAGGCAGTGTGGTGTGGTGGAAAGACAACTGATTTAGAGACAGAGCAGCTGGGTTTGCATCCCAGCTGTGCTACCTATCCCCATGTATGATCTAGGGCAAGCCATCTACCCTTTGTGAGTTTCAAAGTCTCCCTCTCTGAAACAAACAGGTCTTTGACTTTCTTTGTATCTCATGCACTTAGCACAGTGCCTGGCCCTTTATCAGTTAGTCAACAAACATTTATTGAGCACCTACTATGTGCCAGGTTAACTAATTGATCGATCGATCAATTGATTGGATGGCCTTGAAAGGCTCTTCTAGTCCTGAATATCTCATAGTTTCCAGGCCTTTATTCTCTCTTCTCTATAACCACACCTTAAATAGGGGCCAAAATGATCTTCCTAATGATCTGCTCTGACCATTAAACTTTCCTGCTAAAAACCCTTCAGTAAGCTCAGCCACCACTTGGATTAAGCCTATCTTTCCAGCCCACTTCCATACATCTCCCTTTCACACACTGGGCTAGGATCTGTTCTAGTGGTTTGTTTTTGTTGCTTTGCAGGCGCTGGGTAGTCATGTGTGTACACTGGGCAATGGACACAAACACATAAAGGGTGGTAGTTAGGTGGTACAGTGGGTAGAGAAGTATATTTGGAGTCAGGAAGACCTGAGTTCAAATCCAGCCTCAGACCCTTACCAGCTGTATGACACTGGGCAAGTCACTTCACCTCTGTCTGCCTCATTTTCCTTATCTGTAAATGGAGATTATGATAGCACCTCCCTTCCAGGGTTGTTGTGAGGATCAAATGAGATACTATTTGTAAAGTGCTTAGCACACTTCCTGGCACAGAGTAGGCATTTAATAAATGCTTCCTTCCCTCCCTCCTTCCTTCCTTCCCTCCCTCCTTCCTTCCTTCCCTCCCTCCTTCCTTCCTTCCTTCCTTCCTAAAACTAATAGTGGAGTTTTAAACTTTTAAGATGCCATTAAACCTGTTGGAACACCCTGTATACACATGCATAAGTTTGAAATTGTCTTTTGTGGAGGGAAATGGGAGCAGTCTTACTTATTAAAGCCTAAAACATCGTTTCCAGCGGTGTCTCTGAAGGTGGTGAGGGAATTGTAAGCTTGATTTTCCCTCTTTGTCAGAAGAGAGACATCTCTGGCTTACCCACCCCAAGGCCACAGGAAGTTCTGCTAACTGGTACCCTCTTTTGGAAAAATTTCAAGCCAGGGAGAACTGCAGGACTTTCTGAGGTCAAGGAGGTGGGGAGGGATCATAGGCTCATGGCTTTCGAGCTGTAAGATCTCCTAGAGGTCATTAAATCAATTCTCCTAATTTTACAGATGAGGAAACTGAGACCCAGAGAGAGGAAGTGCTTTGCGTAGGGTAACACAGTTAGCAAGGGTCTGAGGCAAGATTCGAATCTAGGTCTGATCCAAACTCAGCACCCTATGTCCTATGGCATGCTGTTTCATGTAGGAAGAGTAGCTGTTAATCCCCACTCAATCTCATTCTGCCCTCTTTCCTCCTCCCTGCTTCATCATACAGGTCACAATTTTCTCTCTCCTCATTCCTGCTTGTTTATCCTTTTTCCTGCCATCACATCATCTCCTTCTTCACAGGGCCTTTTCTGCTCCCTCCATCAGAAATGGGCTTCGGCCGTGTTCCGTTTTCCAAGAGTGTTTTGTCTATATCTCTCCTCTGCACTGGCGACCTTCTACTTAGTAGCACATCACATTTATTTGTGTACAAGCTGTTTCCCCTTCTATTATATTGAAAACCCCTTGAGGGCAGGTCATTTTTCATCTTTGAGTCTCTAGAACAGAACCATGCGCATATTAGATTATTAATAAATGCTTGTTGAATTGTTTTTTTTTTAAATTGAATTGGCCTGGCCTAGTTATTTTAACAAATGACTCTCCCTCTGCCTCCACTATGCGAAGCCAGCAATTTACTTGTACAAGGAAATCTTAGTCCTGTTGGGATTCTCCAGAGGGACCTGATGACTCCCAGAGTGGGTTGTGGGACCCATGGCTATAGCACCAGAGCAGTATGTGGCCTCAGACACCACCTAGTCAAATCTACCCTTCATTTTACAGATGAGGAAAGTGAGGCATAGGAAGGATAAGTTACTTGTTCAAGGTGACATGGCTAGAAAATGTCAAAGACAGGATTGGAACCCAGGTCCTCTGGCTCCAGAGTCAGGGCTCTTTCTATTTTAGCACATTGCTTCCCTAATGAGGGAAAATTTCATAGAAATAAATATTAAGTTCTTGACTTGAACCTCCAAAATTAATTGTATCAGTAGAAGACTGGTGATCTGTGGTTGAGAAATGGTTCATGTGAAAAAATGTCAAGGGGTTTTAGTGAACTGTAAGGTCAAAATGGGGCCAGTGTGGGATATGGCAGCCCCACAAGATATTCATTCTTAGGCTACACAGATAACAGTAAAGTATCCAGCATGAGGGGGATGATAGTTCCATCGTCTTCTGCTCTGGTCAGGCATCTGGGGTATTGTGTTCAATTCTGAGAACTGTCTTTTAGGAAGGGCGTTGATAAACTGGAGTGGGTCCAGAGGAGGGAGATCAGGATAATTAGAGGACCAGAGACCATGACATATGAATGTGAGTTGAATGAACTGAACTGAGTATACCCAGCCAATAGAAAACTAGGGGGAGGGGAGAGAGGAAAGGCAAGAAAGCTGCCTTCAATTATTCAGAGGATTGTCATGCGAAGGAAGGATTAGATTTTTACTGCTTGGCCTCAGATATTATGTATGGGCTCTTAAGCATGTGCTCAGTGTGATGAGGCAGAGGCCCTGTGCCTTTTCAAAGAAGCAGCCTAGGGCTAGGCTATCTCAGGACAATATCATCATCAGAAACTCAGCTCTTCCTGGCAAACCAATCTCTTGCCACTAGGGATGGTACTGTGTACTGTCATAGGAGATGACACCCCAAAAAGGGGTAAACATAGTCACAGTCAAATACCTTCCTGACCTCCTCGTTAGCCCATATATTGGGAAAACAAAACAAAACATATGTATACATATGCATATATGAATGTATATGTGTATTATGCATATATTCATACATATATACATACATGCACACATATAGGTCAGGAATACTCTCTAGGACCTGCTGACAATGCAGCATTTTTTCCTTCTAAGTTCTGGAGGCTTACCTGGATTTGGCTACAACTTAGCAAGCAATCCAAATCATCTAAAGGCACCAACATGAGTCTATCTAGTTGTCTACAGCCAAACAGAAAGTCCTTTTTTCTCCTTAAATATATTTAAATGTAAGAGGTCCTATGCTTGCTACCTATGGTAGTATAATGCTGACTAGTTGTAACCAGCTACGATTCTTTCCACAGTCATAGTGCTGACTTAGCTAGCTACTACCACTTATGCTGCTTCTCCAAGCTGCTGGCAATGTCCCACCTTCTAAGATTCCTTTTTCCACTTTGGGAGGGACAGAGGGAGAGAGACAGAGACAGAGACAGAGACAGACAGACAGAAGAGATGAGAGAGACAAACAGACAGAACAGATCAGACAGACAGACAGACAGAAGAGGAGAGAGAGAGAGAGAGAGAGAGAGAGAGAGAGAGAGAGAGAGAGAGAAAGTGGCTTCTTGACATACACCTGGGGAATTGATTTGACACTAGCAAGGTATGGAAACAAACATCTTTTCTTTTTTTCTAAGCTGTATACTGGCCAATATATGTACAAGCTGCTTTGTTGACTGGTACATTTTCTCCTGTTAGCTGGTTCTTCCATGCAATTAACCATTTACACTGTATGTGTCTGCATCCTTATCTCTTGTCCTCTTCCCGTGGTCCTTCCTTCTTGATCATCTCTTGAAGGGCTATTAGTGTCAGAGCTTTCTCCAGTTATACATAAGTAATCTCTTCACAGGTCCATTAGGAGCTCCTGTCTGATTTCTTTCATACCTCTTTTCATTCCCCTCCTCATAGGTCCTATCTGTTGGAGACTTCTCCTTATCTGCTCATGGTGAGGATGCTGTTGGTTGGTCTCTCTCCTCTAGTTAGACTGCATCAAAGCTCCAAATATTATTGGTGGATCAGAAAGGAGGTTAAAATAATTTTCTCCCCTGTGAACCAAATTCGTGGAAAGTCCTTAATCAGAGTGCCAATCTCAGCAGGAGCCTAAGCCATTGCCTGCCCCTCTCCCCCAAACACATTTTGCATCTTTGGTAGACCATGTTGATCACTCCTAAAAGCACCTGGCCTGACTGACCTTCCAGATCAGGAGGATTTTGCTGGAAACTGCTGTTAACAGCCTTTCTTCCTTCTTAAATATCCCCATTAATGTAGCCTCCATACACCAACTTAGGCACTCTTTTCATTAGTACTGTGCGTATTAATTGAAGATAGAGTTTGCTACTTTCCCTGGCCATGGTGCTGAACAGCAGAAGATGCGCTAGAACCAATGGTTAGAGGTTGCAGGGAGGCTGATTTAGGCTCAATGCAAGGGAAAACTTCCTAACAGTGAGAGTTGTTTAAAAAAAAAAAAGATGAATGCCTTGCCTTGGGATGTAGTGGGTTCCCTGTAACTGGATGTTTTCAAGACTCTTAGAAAGGATCTCAGCTCAGGTATGGGCTGGATTGGATGTCCTTTGAGGCCTCTTCCAGCTTTGAGCACCTATGCTTCTACAAGGTGCCATGTGAAGGTCCATATTAAATCCTCTGAAGCTCCCAGGAGCTGGGGGCTCACTCTATTGGAAGAGAAATGAGATTCCATCTGGTGAGTGTTAATATTATTTAAGCAGCCTGAATACTGAATGATGGAGAGCCTGCCTCCTAATATTGAAAACGCATAAATATCTATTCTCTGGTGCTTGAGGCATAGATAAATAAAGGCAACGAGGTGCCACATTGTCCTGCCAAGCTGGGCTGGGTGGTAATTTACAAGGCTCTCCCAGCCCCCTACATGGTGTGCATTTATGCCTAGCTTTCAGAAGAGATTTCTGAGATGGCTTTATCACCATCAGGCACCCTGGGTGACTTGGGAGCCATTTTTCCAGGAAAAGTGGCACCTGGGGAGGGTGGGAAGGAGAGGAAGGTTGTATGGGGAAGAATATGTTGGACATGATAGGCTGGGATGTCAATATCTCTGAGGCTCCTACCCTGCCTCAAGTAGGGAGGGCACTGGATGAATACCTTACTAATTCCACTTTTTCTAGTGTTTTCCATCTGCTGCCATCAGAAAAAATAGGGTTTAAATAAGAGAAAAGATCATATATCATTAGAGGTGGGAGGGAGGGGAATTTTATCCATCTCATGCTACAAGGGAAGAAACTAAGGCCTAGGGAGAGGTCAATGAACTCACTCAAGGTCACACAGAGAATCATTGGCAAAGTCTGGGCTGGGATCTGGGCCTTGTAACTCCCAAGCCCAGGATTCCCCCACCTCAGGACCTCATAGGCTTTGTAATTTGTGCTTCATATCTTCCATTGAGCTTTCTTATCTCTCCCATCCCATAGAAAAAAGCCTAGGGTTTACAATGGGGGATACTTAGAGACATGTTAGAATCCATTCCTCAGGTTAAATGTCTGGGGGTTCCAACTACTATTGCTCCTATTCCCAGGGAAATGACCCATTGACCCCTGGTTCCTTTATCTCACTGTCTCTCTCTCCCAAGAAGACACACTCACTTTTGATTCCCATCTCTCCCCCATACCTTGACTTGAAGGATCATTAGAGAAAGTGGACGTTGTCCATCAACTGGCCAAGCTAATGACTTTGTTGCCTTCCAAATACCCCATTTAGTTGGTATCTCATTTCCTTGGAGGCAGTGATAAAAGTAGCTCAATGGATAGAGCACTAGACTTGGCATCAGGAAGACCTGAGTTTGAATACTGCCTCAGACACTCACTATGTGGGACCCTGGGAAAGTAGCTCAAACTCTGAGCCTCAGTTTCTTCATATTTAAAGTGAGTGGGTTGGGCCTAATTTGTCTTATACGATGTGACTTATGAATAACCCAAGGTCACATAGGTAGTAATGATAGATATTTTTATAGTGCTTTGAAGTTTGCTAAGCACTTACATACATGATCTCATTTATGTTTCAGAGCAACCCCATAAGGAAACTACTGCAGGCATTATTATCCCCATTTTACAGAAGAGGAAACTGAGGCTCAAAGAAGTTTAGCAAGTTGTCCATGGTTCCACGTGTAGTAAGCTTCAACAATGGGATTTTATTCCAATCAGTGCTTACCACAAGGCAGGTACCGTGCTAGACCCTGAGACATTATGCTAAGTTCATGTAGTAACTTCCTAATCCTACCTCCAGTAGAATTTAAACCTTTGAGGTCAAGGACTATCATTTTTCATCCCCCCTTACTGTATAGTACAGTGCTTTTCACATAGTAGGCATCTGATGAGTGTGTGTTGAATTAAATTTCATTGTCAGCAGTCTGACAGCTAGGAAATTAGCAGGATCGGAGGTAAGGGGAATGGAGATGGATTGCTGGTCAGCACAGAATAGAGGCTGAGGGCACCTGTGCAAGGGACTGGACAGCCATGGGAATACCTGCAGATTAGTGTCACCCCTTTGGGGGTAGGCACTGTTCTCAATGTACACTAGGGCGGTCAAGGGGCTGCTGGCAGCCTGTGATCTTCAGGTTAGGGAATTTCAAGGAACACCAATGAAGGCTTCCATGACATCACCATGAGTTTATTAGTAGCATAAACACTGATATAGCAGATGTGCCCATGCAGACAAAAAAGGTCTAAGATACACTTGCTCTCTACCTTGATGCCATCCCCAGGGTCTCCCGTTTGACTTGATGGTGAGAAGCAAAGTCATTTGTGCTGCTTAAATTCCAGGAAAACAGTCCGGTCCAGGCAATACCTTGGTTCTGAATGGCCTCCACATGTTAGGGAGCTGCGAGCTTTTCTACCACAACAGACCAAAGGAGGTGCGGGGTCTAAACTAGAGTGAGCAAACCCAACCTCCCTTTGAATACTCTACTTGTGAGGAGGTCAGATAAGCCCAAGCAGAGGCATAGCTGGAACTCCTTGGCATTCAGAGGCTGCACTCATGAATATTCATCAGTTCCCCTTGCTGCCAGTACCAGTGCATCCCTCCTCCTCCTCTAGGTGAAAGGGCTGATCTAACCAGCCTGCATCATGGTAGAAGTAGCCTTCTGTCATTCCACGGTGCTGAAGCACTTACTCGTAAGAGACGCGACACAGGCTTCGTCCCATGCTTCTGGCTGAGGAAGTCGAAGTGTCTTAGTGAACTCAGGATTTTCTCTCTCAAGAAAGCATTTTCTCTGCCTCCCTAAGTATGGAGGGGAGTTGGTTGAACTGATTAGTTGTCCAGGCTACAAGCTTGTGTATATGTTAGTCACGGAAAATGGGGACTGGAGAGTTATGGAAGAATCAGCCTTATCTAGGGGTGCTCTGGAGCCAGCTCAAATCGGTCCTCTAGAGACAATTTTCAGCAGGAGCTTGGAAATGAGCAAAAGGGCTTGATTTATTGTTTTGATGATTATTTAGATTTAAGAAAGTGATGCAGAAAATATTAATAATACAGATTAAACTTAAAAGTGTGTGGGGTGTTCATTTCTCGGCAAACACTTACAGAACACTTCTGGCCTTATCTATTTTTTGTTATTTTTGCAGGGACCTGGGACTAAAGAAGAGGAACCCATTCTGATGACCGAGTGTTCCTAGTCCAGGCAGCCTGGGGTTTGGCATTCTCCTTCCCCTAGGACTGCAGCTACAGCAGAGACTCTGGGTGCCCACAGTAGCGAAGCTTGAGGATTCAGTCTTTTGTATCTGTCTAGTGTTCGCAGATTTCCAAAGTGCCCCTTAGACTTTGAGAACAAGGACTGGTTTTTGCCCCTCTTTTGTGGCCTCAGTCCCTAGTGCTGTGCCTGGCATACAGTAGGCACTTAATAAATGCTAGTTGGATGACTTTCAATGATGGTATTTGCCCTATGTCATAGCCCTATGGTGGAGGCAGAACAGGGATTACTGACCCCATTTTAGTGAAGGGAAACTGAGACTCACATAAGTTTAGTGACCTGCCAAAGATGATTAATTATAATATTAAATATACCTGACATTTCCAGAGGATCACAGGATCTTCCAGTCTACAGATGGAAGGGCCCTCAGAGGCCATCCAGTCCAGCTTCCCTCATTTTATAGATGAAGAAACTGAGGTCCAGGGAGGTGGGGTGATTTGGCCAAGGTTCTTCGTAAGATTTGCCAAGTGCTTTCCCTACGATCACCCTGTGAGTACGGAGTATAGCTAATGTAACCCAGGGGAAATAGAGCTGGATTTGCAGTCAGGGAATATGTGGGCAAAATGCTTAATGGCTTTTAGCCTGTTTCCTCATTTGTAAAATGGTCTTCAAGGTACCTTTGGCCTTTAAAGTGAAGATCCCCATTTTAGAGATGAGAAGTTCAAGATCATACAGTGCATTACTGACAGGGATGGGATTTGAACTTGGGAATCCTGAACTCTAAATCCATTTCCTTCCTGCCACCATCTTGCTTGCTGTATAACTCTGGCCTGTCCAAATGTCCAGCAGGCACCCAACCCATTCTGCAGTTGGGGTAATGCAAGAAGAGGCCCAGGGAAGGGAATCATAACTATTCCCCTTTACTTCTCTGAAACTGGGGAAGGGCAAGTAAAGAATCCCAACTCTCGGACCTCAGATGGATCCCTAGGGAGCCAGTCCCTCCTCATCTCTGACCTCAGCCCTGACTGTTCTCTAGCTCCTGCCCCCAGGGCAGAAGAAACCTTCAAAGCATCCTTCTTCAATGGCTAAGGATTGGAGGACAGCAGTTTGGGGTGGGCAGAGTCAGAAGACCTGGTGTCAATTCCTCCCTTTTCCAGGTGGGAGACTTTGGCCAAGTCATGAGTTATCTCTTTGAGCCTTAGTCTTCTCATCTGTGAAGTGGGCATTAGAATATTTGGATCATTTCTCTCAAAAGATAATTGTGAGGCTCAAACGAGATGGTGCATATAGTGTGCAAACCTGAAGCACTTCATAAATGTCATAGTTGTTCATATTTAAGTGGTGCTCTATGTTTAACAGCTAACATTTTCATAGCACTTTGTGATGAACAAAAGTGTTTTTCTGGAGCAATATTATTATGACCATTTAACAGATGAGGAAACTGAAGCCAAGATGTGTTGAATGACTTGTCTGAAGTCAAATAATTAATAAAAGGACCTGAACTTCATTCTTTTACATTTACAGATCCTGTGCTTTTCTGGGTGTGGGTCTATTTTTTTTTTGCCATTATTTCTATTATTTGAGGAGTACACGGGTAATGCTTGTTGTCATTCATTTCCTGGGGATGGAGTGGAGGGCAGACTACCAGCAAGTCACTTTCCACTCTCAGGGTCTCAGTTTCCTTGTCTATAAAATGATGGAGGGGGGAGGGTGGACTAGAGATTTTCTAAGGTCTTTTCTAGGTGTGTCTTTCTGTGCCCCTAGGAGAGATGGATGGAAGAATTTGGCCTGGGTCCCTCATGGCAGGGACTGCATTGCAGATCTCTCTGTAAATTTTATGGGGAATGAAAGCCTTGAATTAACCTCATAAAAGTGCTTGGCTTGGCCCATCCTTTGGTTACATGGGCCCCAGTTAGGCACAGAGAAGGAACTCTGTTGTAGGAATTGGGGGTGGGGTGGGAGTTTCTGGGATCTCAGTTGGGGCCAGGTGGAGCTGTTGAACTGGACTGCACTGGATTGGGTGTGAAATGATGCAATATCCAGGGATCTTTCCACTACACCCTAACTAGCCCTGGTTCCATTTAGATTGTGTTGTATTATGGCAAGTGTACTGGTCTGGGAGTCCAAGGACCTAAGTCCCACATACATACTTGCTACTCCCTCCATATTTATCCCTCTCTAGATCTCAGTTTCTTCATCTGGTGCTGGAGTTGTAGGAGGAGGGAAGGGAGGTAAGTCATCTGCACTTCCATACTTCAGTTTACTCATCTGCAAAATGGAGGTATTACATGAGGAGATCTCAAAGGACTATGCCAGGTTCCAAAGTCTCTGCATCTTAAAATTAGTATTTATGTGCAAAGACCACCCATTTCTCCTGGCTTTGGGTTCTTCTTTGGGCAAAGAAGTTATAGGGTCACCAATCTGGACTATGACATTTTATCAATTCCCTGAAACTGATATTTTGGATGAAATAGACAGGATGGGGAAGGGTGAGTGTGCAGGAAGGACAGAATTACGTTGCAGAAAAGTAATTTGTTAAAAATGTTTAAATAAGCACATGCTTGGAACAACAACAAAAATAAATCTCATGCTAGAAGGGAATTTGGAGGCCATATTAACCACTGAGGCCCAAGGAGGTTAAGTGACTTACCCAAAGTCATATGGGGAATGAGTCTCCGACGTCAGATTTGAACCCAGGTCCTCTGTCTCCAGAGTCAATGCTTTCCCCACTGTAGCATACTACCTGCCAATGTATCCTTACCTCTCTGATCCTCAGTCTCTTCATCTCGAAAATGAGGATATTGAACTATATGATGCCCAAAATCTTTTCCAAGGGGCAGCTAGGTGGCACAGTGGATAGAGCACCAGCCCTGGATTCAGGAGGACCTGAGTTCAAATCCGGCTTTAGACACATAACACTAACTAGCTATGTGACCCTGGGCAAGTCACTTAACCCCATCGCCTAGCCAAACTCCACCCCATCCCAAAAAACAAACAGAACCAAAGTCTTTTCCAGTTTTGCATCCTTTGAGCTGAGCCTGACCCAGCTTATGTCCTGCCTACTATGGGTGCCATAGTATGGGTCAGGCTCAGCTCATGGAAATCTCACCATGGGACCAGACCTTCCGTAAACCCCCTTCCACTCACACCTCTAAACCAACTCTGGGTTCAGCTTCCTAGTCCAAATGGGTACACCCTTCCCAACATCAGGGATAATCTTCTCCCAGTTTTTGTCCTCCATATTAGAAAGTCTCTTTCCATACAGACATCATACCTCACTCACACCTGTAAACGTTGCATGCAAGGGCCTGCTGGTAAATGTTTAATAACCAGCTTTCTAAAAAGAAATATACCCGTAACATAGTTTTCAACTTAATTTGCATTAGTAACATTTTCTCTATCACCTTTTTAAGTCCAGGCAATCAACCCAACAATAAATTAAGCCCCGATGTGTAGCATTGCCAATTTCTGCAGTGCCAATGCTCACACTGAAAATTTAACAACTGGCTCTCCGAGCCAGCCGGAGCTGGCTTCGCCACACCACTGGTGGAACGTCATTTGACTGACAATGGGTTCCAGGAATAGGAAAGGGCTCAGTTCCGTCAAGTTTGAGGTTGTTCCTGTTTTCTCTGTGCCTCAGATTTCAGGCAGCCTGTAGCGTAGCCTGGTACCCAAGACTCTTTCAGGGGCACAAGCAGAGCACAAAGAACAAGGACACAAGAAGACCAGGCACACCCCCTCCCTCCTTCAGAGCATGGCTCCTGCCTGCTCAACCGTGGAGAAGTCTTACCTGGCTCTCTTGCTCCCCCTCCTGGCCGGAAAACCAGCTCTGCAGTCACCAGTATGAGAACCATCCTAGGGAACGTAAACCCAGAGTCTTAGACTCTCTCTGCTTTTGGCTGCCACCCACAGGCAGCCTCAGAATAGAAGTCAGTCTGGTGTCCTTCTTAGCGGCAGCAGGAGCAATTGCTGCTGTCCTGCTCCCACAGTTCACCTTCCCTGCGTGCTAGACAAGAAAGCTAATTACAGATGCATGACATCCCCTTTACAACAGCAAACCCTTCTTAGTCTCCTCTGCTAGATATTTACCCAGGTCTTAGCTACTACTCTGGACCTATTCTTATTCTCCCTCTATACTATTTCCCTTGCTGGTCTCACAAACTCCCGTGGATACCATTATCATCTCCGTGCAAATGAGTCTCAGATCCATTTGTCCAAACTTAATCTCTCTCCTATCTCCAGTCTTGCATCCTTAATGGCTTCTTGGACATCTTGAACCGAATGCCTCATAGATATCTTTAACTCAATATGTCCAAAATGGAACTCATCTTTCTCTCCAAACCCTTCCCTCTTCTCAACTTCCTTATTACTATCCAGGGTGGTTGGTATTTGTCCTTTGTTCTCAAAGAGGACCACGACGTCAGGGAGACGATGCCACGACACGCAAGTGAATTAGATTTAAGTGAGGAGAGCTGTGCAGAGTCACCAGCCTCACTTTCTCCTCCAGAGCCATGTGGGTCCAGAGGCCGGATATAGATCAGGACAAGTGGAGATGGCCCAGCTATCCGGGTACAACCGTTCTTCCTGTCTCCCAGATGTTGACTCTCTCTCACCTGCTATAGTCAATCGTTTGCCAAGTCTTGTTATTTCCACCTTTGTGACATCTATCTTATATGTCCCCTTCTCTCTTCTGACACTGTCACCATCCTGGTTTAGACCCTCATCACCTTATGCTTGGACTATTGCTTTAACTGGTGGAGGGTCTGCCTGCCTCAAGTCTCTCCCCACTCCATTCTATCCCCCACTCTGCTGTCCAACTGATCTTCCTAGAGTACAGGTCTGACTATATCAGTCTCCAAATCTATAAACTCCAGTGGTTCCCTATTACCTCTAGAATAAAATATGAAATCCTCTGTTTGGTTTTTAAAAGCCCTTCATAGCCTGCTCCCTCCCACCTTTCCAGCCTCCTTACTCCCTTCAACATACCCTGCAATGCAGGGACACTGGTCTCCTTGCTGTTTCTTTCCTAAGATACTCCATTTCTGGAGTCCCTCTGGCCACTCCCAGCTCTGACATCTTTGGTTCTAAGGCTCCTCTCAGCTCTGACATTCTGTGTTCAAAGGCCCTTTTCAACTGAGACATTCCGTGTTCTAAGGCCTCTCCCAGCTCTCATATTCCGTGTTCTCGGCCCCACCTCTCAGCTCTGACATGCTATATTTCATGCTCTAAAGTTCTTTCTAGTTTGGACATTCTCTCCCACCACACCTCTCCATTGTACCCCACAAGGGAAGGAATGCCCGCTGTCAATCCTTGCTCATATTCAGACTCTGCCTAAGCCTTACTCATACCCAGCTTGGCCCACCCCAGTGAACTGAGCAGAAGCCCTTTTCAGTAGGATAATCATAGAGTGTTCTGGAAGGAGGGTCTCTTCTACTAGCAACAATAAATCCCATTGACTGAATGTCTTAAGGTTTATTTAGTGCTGTGCTTATGCTTTTTTTGGTGGGGAATGCAAGGATTTTACCGATTGGTTACAAGGGAGGTAACCAGGGTTCAGAAAGGTGGGCTGCCCAAAATCACATGGCTATATAAGTGTGAGAAGCTGGGAATTGGACTCAGGTGGTCTGATTTGAAGGACACGTCTCCTCTTGCTCCTCCAGTCTGCCTCTCACCCTGTGTTGCTGCTTCTCTCTTTCTAGCTTACTCTTTTCTCATTCTCTCTTTCTCTTTTTTTTCCCCTAACATGGTCCTTTATCTTCTTTTTATCCCTTATTGCTCTCTCTCTGGCCCTATGTCAACTCTCCATCATAAGGAGTTGAGACACCAGAGGCCATGACTCGTAATAATCTCTGTCCCTCTCTGTTTGGAATTCTCTTCCACTTGACCGCTCTTTTCCATGGTGACACAGTTAGAAGAATGGACCCTGATGATGATTTGATTAAGGGGGGTAAGTTCTCTACTCTGCCATTGTTCTCTTCCTCTCCTTGTCCCTTTTGGTGCTTGCTAGCCTGGCTGAGGAGCAAGGGGTTGGAACCTCCTCATTGCCCCCAACCTGCTTGCCCACCTCACCCTTGGCTAATCTGGCCCACTGGCATTCAAGTTTCTCTGGCTTACGGACTTCCTGGCCAATGTACGTTCCTTCTTGGCTTTGAGAGGAGACTTACTCTGTGTGATCCCAGAAGGCAGAACTAGGAATATGATGGATGGAAGTTACAGAAAAGCCTAGAGAAATTAGACCCAGACCATGGAGTGAATTAGTGACAGATGATAAAGACTCTTTCATCTCTAAGGTTCCTGCCATCTCTGACATTCAGTATTCTAAGGTTCCTTCAAGCTCAGGCATTTTATATTCTAAGATCCCTACCATCCCTGAGATTTCTTGTTGTATATTCTCTGGCTCTGTCCATTTCTGATATTCTATGTTCTAAGGTTCTGTCTAACTTTGACATGCTTTGTTCTATGTTCTAAGAAACCTTCCAGGTGTGGCATCCTCTTTTCTAGATCTCTTCCAGCTCTTGTAATTCTATGTTCTATAATCCAAAGTAATGCCCAACTCTGAAATTCTGTGTTCTAAGGTTCCTTAACTTTGAAGTCACTTCCATTTCCAGTGTTATCTGTGCTATATTTTAAGCTCTCCTCCCCCATTCTGAAGTTTTATATTTTACAGATGAATATCTCTCCTAACTCTATGACTCTATGTTCTATAGCCCAAGATTCTTTATAATTCTAAAATTTTATATTCTATGTTCTCAGGTTCCTTCCATTTTGTGACATTCTGTGTTCTATGTTCTAATATCCCTTCCAGCTCTGATATTCCTGTATATTACTTTAAAATTGTTCTGGGAGATACCAGGAAAGCTCTCAGTCCTGGGAGTGCTCCTTACCTCAGGCTAGAAGCTTGAGTACCCCCTGACCCTCCTTAACTGAGGCTAGAAGCCTGAGTTATCCCCTGACCCTCCTTACTTGAAGCTACAAGCCTGAGTACCCCCTGACCCTCCTTACCTGAGACTAGTCTGAGTTCTCCCTGACTCTAGGCAAGGTGGAGGAGCAGAAGCAGAATGAGTGATAAGTGCTAGGGTGGTAATTTGGGAGCCAGATTTGGCACTCTGTATAGATGGGTCCATCTTGAGGCTTTTGTCTTTTCTTTTGAAAAGCTATAGCCTGGAACTGGATGGAGGGCAATGAACAGATGAAAAATGGGAGACATGTCAAGATTTTAGAAACAAACTCTCTTTTCCATCGATAACAGTGGAGCCATCACATTTGGACTCTAACTTCACAGTCCCCAATGTGCCATACGAGGAAGCAGAAATGGTACTAAAGAAACAAAGATGGGAAAAGCAGCTGTCCTAGGCAAGCACACACGGAGGAGGTCTGTGCCAGAGCCCGACACCATTCTGAGAGTGCTGAAGTATTGATTCTCAGGCTGTATGATGGGAAAGAAACCAAATGCTTAGAGGAAAAACAACCCCTGCTGACCTTATTATTACCCCCTAAAAGGCGATCTAGAAAATATCAGTAACTACTGATGTTTAACCTAATTTCTCATCTTTGCAAAATCTTCATGAAAATAATCTACACATAAATCGAGGGCATCCTTGATGAAGGCATGAGACAGGGACAAGCAGGCATTCAGAAACCATATTCTACAGTAGAATAAATTTCGATCAGCTCACAGTTGACTGAACAATGCAGAGTATACAACATCCCACTGTGTGTCTTATTTGTTGACTATAAAAAAAGCATTTGATTTAGCAGAACAAAATAACTCCTTAAAGGCTCTTATCCAATGAAGTGTCTTCCATGCACATGCCGTAATAATAAAAGATTCCTTGAAAGATGCAAATGAGGTAAATTTATTCAGCAGCCCTCTGATTATTGATATAAAGCAAAGTGTAAAAGGAAGATGTGCTTGATAAAATGTTTGCCATAGTCACAGAGAATGTCCAGAGTGGAGTTCAGATTGAAGAGGGATCCCCTGTGGATGGAAAGGTCCTTCAGAGTTCCCCTGTTTGTGGATAGCATTGGATTGGTTGCATTAAGCCTTCTAATGAGATCCATGATTATACCAAAGAGTTTATTCTATCCACACAGGAAAAACCAAATGGAAGAATGCTTATCATCCAATTATGTGCAGGTACTTTGCCAGCCCATAGAGCTAGTCTATGTTCATTGCAGAGGACAGTATTGATTGATCATTTGGGAAGTTGAATTATCTGATCTTCTTGAATGGCCCTCCCTGGGAGGGTTTTTGTTCTCTTGGAGTGTATAGTCCATGAAGAATTCTTGTGCATGTCTAGGTCATGCTGAAAGTCTTGGGTAGGGTGAGATAAGGGTCATGTCACAAGATCAGCAACAGATGTCCATGTATCTTGGACAGACACTGAAAATGAATAATGGATTTGAAATAAATTAAATTCAAATTTAATAGAATGAAGAGAAGGAAGAAGAGGAAGAGGAAGAGGGTAGGGCTTATTGCCTTTGGGAAACTGCTCAGCGCTTTTAATTAGTCCCAAACTTTTCAGAAACAACAGTTCATCTTTTTATATTGATATTATTCTACTGATGCCATATGGCTACAAGGCACTGAATGCTTATAATCCCCAAAGGGTTAAAATCCCAGGTGAACCAAAGACCAATGGAGCAGGGCATGATGGGTATGAGTAGGCCACAACACTTCCCATGAAGAATAAGGTAAAATAAACAGCATAAATGATGTTATGAGAGAGCTGTATGGCTAGGTATCTGGCAGGTGGGTATGGTGTTGTTCACTGGAAAGAGTGGTAGATTAGGAGTCAGAGGACATATTAAATCCTGCCTCTGCCATTTACTACTTGATGGCATAGATGGTGGTGGACAGAGTGTTGGACTTGGAGCTGGGAAGACCTGAGTTCAAATCCCACCTCAGATTCTTACCACCTGTGTGATCCTTGGCAAGTTACCTAACTTCTGTCTGCCTCAGTTTCCTCATCTGTAAGATGGGGATAATAGCACCTACCTCCCATGGTTGTGAGGATAGCACTTAAAATGCTATGTAAATGCTAGTGAAGATGATGATGATGATGATGATGATGATGGTGGTGGTGGTGGTGATGATGATGATATCACATAATCTATGACCTCATGACCCTATGATCACTGTCACTATATCTAGAAGAAGATCTTCAGAACATTGGGTGGACCTCCCCACCTAATGGAAGGACAGGGATAAGAGACGCATAGGATGAGACGGAAGGACTGTCTGTAGATTGCAGATCCCTTGTGGTCCTGAAATATCATGGCAAGGTAGAGTAGAAAGAACCTTAGATTGAGGGACTCTGAAGACGTGGTTTCTAGTGCTAGCTCTGACATATCTTACCTGTGTGACCTTTGGCAAGTCTTTTTGCCTCAGTCTCCCCCTCTGTAAAATGGGGGTATTAATCTTCACAGTGCTGACCTTGTGTGGTTGCTCTCTGGAAATGATGGTTCAGAGAATCCCAGGAGGCCAAGTGAGTGGTGGCAGCATCCATGTTGGTTCCTAAGCCAGAGTTCGAGGCTTTATACTTCCCTTAATGGTGGGCTCCCAGCAAAAAAAGAAATGAATTTTCCCCCAAAGGCCAAGAACTTACTCAGGGCAGAGGTTGTCAGGACTAGAATTGGAAGTTGAGCACTAGGGTTTGAATATTGGCTTTTCTCTTTACTAGCTAGGCAGTAACGGCCATGGGCTAGTCATACTCCCCCACTCAGTGCCTCAATACCTCATCTATCAAGTAAGGGTGTCAGATCAGATGACCTCTAATGACCCTTCCATCTCTGAATCTCTGCTTTGAGAACACTCCAGCCTGGGGGCTCTGTTGAGCAGACCGATGCCTCTACTGACAATGCTCCCTCCAGCTAGAGCCTTGCACTCCAAGAGGGTCATGGCCGGGCCTTGGCCCATGAATTACAAGAAGCAGACAGCAGTGCCTGAGGTCCAAGTCTGCTCCCTTGGAAAGGAGTGCTAGGAGAGGCTACCAGAACTCTGGGGCCAAATCCCCTGGGGCACTGAGAGGGAGGGAACTTTCCCCTGACCCAGTTCTCTTCCCTCTGTGGGTGGCTGGCATCTCCTCTCTGGTGGTTGCCATGGGAACTCTTGGGCAGGCTGTCCCCAGTCCTAAATGTGCCTGAAGCTTGCCAGTTTTCCCTGGGAGAAGAGACTGAGGGATATGGTGTGGGTGTCTGGACAATCAGCCCACCAGTATTCTTGAACCCCTTTGGGGGTTAAAAAAGGTGTTGGTTTTGGTACCAGGAGACAGGGTCGAGAGACAGTTCTGATATTTCCCATGACCCAGTGTAAATCATGGGAAGCTTAAAAAATTTGAGATTTAAAGAGTTTTAAAGATTTTTTAAAAAATTAAAATTTCAATGATGCGTTTTATATCATAGTCACACTTAACCATATCCATGAATATATACATATATATGCATTTACATATATACACACATATGTATGTGTGTATACATATACGTACATACACATTTATGCACATGCACATATACTGTCTCATACCCATCCAGTGAGCCTTCCCTTGTAACGAGGAAAACATTTAAGCAAAATTGACCCACTCGACAACCATCTTTAAGGGTATAGTTCACTCTTTGCTCCCGTAGTCTTCTCAAGGGAAAGGAGGGAAGTACATTTTCTCATTTCTTCTCCTGGGCCAAGATCGGCCATTAGAATTACAGCAGCAGCAGCAATAATAGCTGGGTATTTATATAGCGCTTTAAGGTTTGCCAAGAGGTTTACGCATAGTAACTTCTTTGAATATACAGAGCTTGGCTTTCTTTCAGCATTCTTTTCACTTAACATCATTTTGGTTACTGTTTATGTTATTTTCCTGGTTCTGCCAGCTTTACTCTACAACAATTCATACAAACAAGAAGCATGAGATTTTGACATGAAAGAGAATTTAATGATAATAATAATAATAGTAATAATAATCTGCATTTCTATGGAGCTTTAAAGGTTGTAAAGAAAGCACTTTACTCATGTTGCCTTGTTACAGCTTCACAATAGCACTGCAGGGTAGATGCTATTATAATCCCCATTTCACTGATGAGGAAATGAAGGCTGAGGGAGAATGAGTTCCTTCCCTATTGGGGCTCATGGTTAGTAAGAGTTTGAGACAGGATTTGAATCCTAGGTCTTCCCGAGACCCACCTCTTCATCTTCTAGCGGAAGAAGCCAAAGCCTAGAAGAAGGAAAAGAATTATTCAGGGAACCCTAATGAGTTAGTTCCAGAACCAGGAGTAGGCTGGTCTAGCCAGCTCTGGCCAAAGTAGAGGCTTCCTCTCCCTTTTAAGTATACCCAGCCTGGTATCTCCTTGACCACTGGTGGCATCGATCATGAGTAGTGTACCCAAGAAGGTATCAATGGTGTCATTATTAAATTAATGAATAACAAAAGACGATGACTGATAGCTAACTAACCTGTTAGATGACTGAGTTAGGATGCATAAAGTTCTCTGCAGGTTGGAATTGGATTGAATGGATTGAATCCAATGGGAATAAATAGAAAACTCTAGACTTGGGTTCAAAAAATCAATTGCACCACTGCTGGGCAGATGGGGAGACATGCCTAGGCAGTGATTAATGTGAAAAAGACTAGGAGGTCTTAGTGGATCACAAATACAACATGGGTTGCCAGTGTGATTTTTAGATTGAATTCGCAGAGATAAAGAATTCAATGAACTTCTCTAACTTTGTTGGAGAGATGTGGGAGGGCACAGTGGTAGAGAAGCATTGCACATAAGGGCACATTTATTTGTTGTGCTGGTCAATTTTGCTGAACTGCTTTCTTTTTTACTCCTTTTATTTTATTTTATTTTATTTTCTTGTGAAGACAGATGGATCAATGGTAGGGTAAGCGAGGAGGTATATTCAGAAATTAGGGAGTTATAAAAAAAGATAACAACAAAAATGTGAAGAAAAGGAGTGTCCATATCGTAGCAGGTTAATAGTCCCACAGTTCTCTGCAGCAGTCAGACAACAACTGATGCATTGTGATCCACTGATCCACTTTTGGACTCCATTTACTGAGAGAGAGAGAGAGAGAGAGAGAGAGAGAGACCTAGAGATGATAACACATGAGGATAAATTGGGGAACTGAGGATTTTCAGCTTGAGCAAGAGATTTTGGGGGTGAGGGGGGCATAATTATCTTCAAGTATTAGAAAGGCTGGCACATGGGGAAAGGATCAGATTTATTCTACTTGACTCCAGAGGATAGAACTAGGAGCAGTGGGAGATGATTTTGGGGAGACATTTCAGCCCAGGAAGATTTTGCCACCAATCAGAGGTACCTGAATGGAATGAATGGGCTGCCCCAGAAGGCAGTGAGTGGTAGTGAGGAGTGATCTGCTTGAACCCTAGATATGTTCAAGCAGAGACAGACCAACCATCCTAAGTAACCTGTGAGGTCCCTTCTGTCTCTGAAAACCTATGGTTCTTCACGTAATGAGCCATGGAGCCCTCTGTATGGAGTATAGTTAGAAAATGAGAACAAGGCTGAGTCAGGGGCATGTTCTAAATCTGACAACCCGATGAGCCCTCATGAAAGGAATCCATTGTTGTTTCCACCATGACGTCAACCCTTTCCACTGAATCTTTACCCATCAGGTTGGGCTAAGGAGGGGGTGGGGTCCAGGGCGCTAGCCACATAGTCAGTTAGGAGCGAGGTGCCTAGTGCTGGTGTCCTTTCACTCCCCTTCCCATTACAATAGGAGGATTCATCTTTCCCTGAGGAACCGCATCCTACTTCTTCAGGGGCTTCCAGGAAATCAAGCAATTAACAAACATTTATTAAGTGCCACTTGTGGGCCAGGCATTGTGCTTGATGCTAGGGATGCAAAAACAAAGGATGAAACCATCCATACTCTCTCAAGGAATAAGCCCGAATTATTTTTGGACTTACCCCTGTGAAGCATTGGGGTCACCTATGCAAATACAAGAGAGATTTTCTACCTGTACTGTAATGAGCCCTGGGTGGGGTTGTACCCTGGAGCTCTCCATGTGACTATGGGCAAGTCACTTAATTTCTGCCTTATAAAATGAAGGGGTTGAACTAGCTCTTTCTAAGGTCCTTTTTGGTTTGAATGTTCTATGAGCCTATAAGAAGGCAGCCTGACCCTGGCTCTGGAATTAGAAGACCCGAGTGCAAATCTTACCTCTGACACTTACTGTCTGTATGACCTGACTGCACGTACTGACTGTATGACCTTTGATAAATGACGACTTCCCAGGTCTCAATTTCCCCATCTATAAAACGAGGGATTTGTACTAAAGCCATGAAAGTGCCTTCCACATCTAGATCCAGGACCCTGCAGTTATTAAATACTCCAACTATCCTCTCCAACCCCAAATAAATTAGGGGTTGTATACAAATAGGAAGCACAAAGCCAGGATCCAAGAAAAGCCCTAAGTGCCAGGAGAGTCGCAGGAATGGGTGGTCCAGTTCCGGGACTGCCTTCCCCGAGTGCGATCTCCCTCCAGGGTCTGAGCAGAGACAAGAGAAATGTGGCATCTGCTCGGCTCACCTCCGTAATGGGAGCGTGCTGGGTGCGAGAATCCCTCCCTGCAAGAGCTAAAAGCTGTGAACAGTGCGGGGGGAGATATCGCCCAAATTGCAACTGGCATTTCCAAGCCGACGGCTGGCGGCAGCAATCGAACTAAAAATATCCTGAGATCGTCTGACCGCCGGGGGAATTGAGGGGGAAGCCAGGGATGAGCCAGGCTGTGCCTCCCTAGTCCCTCCTCCTTTAATACCAATTTCTCCTCTGCCTAGGAGCTCTAAAGAACCCCAGCAGTGAGGGCCAAAGTTGGGCCCTCATTCCTCCAGGGTGATCCTTTTATTAATTATTTATTGCTCCTCATGATAACTGCAACAAATGCCTTTCCCATGTGGACTCAGGAATTGTAGTTCTAAATCCAGTTACTAGTTGTTGTGACTCTGGGCCAGCCACGTATCCTCCAAGGCTATTTCTTCATCCCAGCCCTCCTTGACTCTGTTGTAGTTATCTGATGCTGTTGATGATACTTTTGTTCTAGATTCTCTCTCTTCCCTTGGCTTCTGTGACACCAGCCTCTCCCAGCTGACCTCCCAGCTCTCTGATGATTTTGTTTCTGGGGCTTCTTTCTTCTAAGGTTACATACTCAGCATGTAGCATGGCCAGGGATGAAATTAGGTGCTCTGACTATAAAATTCATTTTTCCTCTGCTTCATGTTACACTATGACCTCATTTGTTTCAGTAGCTTTAATTAATTCTTAAGATACTTACATAGATGACCTCCCCATGGATAAGGGTAATCCTGACCTTTCAGGGGTCTTCCTGATATTTCAGGGTTCAAAAGTGGACTCTTCATCTTTTCCCCAAACCATGTCTCCTTCTGACTTCCCTATTTCCATTAAGGGAGCCATCATCTTTCCAGTTGCTCAGGCCAACAATCTCAGTGTCATTCTTGTCTCCTCAGGTGTCCTTGTTGCTTATATCCCATCAGTTGTAGAATCTTGTCATTTCTACCTTCAAGTTATCTCTTGCATCTCTCCCCAGCTCTCCACTCATGGGGCATCACTCTTGTTCTCTCACCTGGGCTATTTCAACAATCTTTTAATTGGTTTCCTTTCTCTAGTCTCACCCCTCATCTAACTCATCTTACTCACACTGGCAGATTAATCTTCCTTAAACTCTAATCATTTTACAGCCCGTCCCCCTATATTGGTTCAGAATACTTCAATGGCTCCCCATCGCCTTTGGGGTCAAGTTCAACAATAAGAGGGATGATCTATAGAGCACTTTGAGGTTTGCAAAGTGCTTTGCATCGATCATCTCTTTTGATTCTCACCATAGCTCTGGGAGGGAGGTACTAAGTGTGTAATCATTCTTATGTTACAAATGAGGAAACTGATACTCAGAGAGGTTAATTGACTTGCTTCAAGGTCACACAATAACTACTACAGTCAGGAATTGAACCCAGGCACAGGGCTGGCTGCCTGATGGCTAGAGGGCTGATTTTAAGTTTTCTCCGAATCAGGGCTCTATTTATTGTTTTGTTGATTTAAGACAGTGATAGGGAAAATGTTAATAATGCAACTTAAACATCAAAGTTTGTTGTGAGCACTTTAAAAAGAGAGAGAGCTGGTTGCTAAACATTTACCAGCACAACCCTGGGGTCAACCCCAGTCTCTTGATACTGTGATGCCTTGGTCTGACATTCCTTGCCCTTTCTAGCTTTTGTTACCCCTACTCTCTAAAAGGTATCTCTTATACTCCAGCTGAACTGGACAACTCTCTAGGATGTTTTAAAGAGGAGAAAAAGATTTCACATGCTTATGGCCATCAGATTCTCCATAGTCTATGCAAAACCTCAGCTCTCCCCTCCCCCTCCCTCCTCTCCTTGCAATTTTACTGCCTGTGGGCTAGACCCAAGGTACCAACAAGAACATAGTATGCTTAAGAGGATCTGGAACTGAATAAATGACTGGATTGAAGTCATTAATACTCATCAGTGTTGACTTGGAGAAATGTCTCTAGTGGAGGGTCTTAGAGGTCCACTTTAGAGGTCCCTTTTCAGTTTAATATTTTTTTGCCAGTGATTTGAATGAGTCATAGATGGAAGGTTTGTCAGATTTGCAAAAGGCAGGAAACTGGGAGAGATTGCTAGGAATCTGGATGGTAGAATCAATATTCCAAAAAGATCTCAACAGGTTAGAATGAGATTGAATCTAATTGGGTGAAATTTAATAGAAATTAATATAGTAAAATCCTACACTTGAATTCAAAAATCCAACTGAAATAGGATGAGATGGAGGAATTTCAGTCAGACAAGAGTTTCTTTGATAAAAGGTAGACTGCAATCTCTATATGACTAAATGGTGTGATACTTTCTCAAATACTCAAATATATCTCATCTATTTGGGAGTTCCATCCAACAGTGGAGATCACAACCCATCCATGGCTGCTTATTTTGTGTGACTGTCACCCATGTCCTTCCAAAAAGTTCACCATGGGCATCCACCCAACATGCTGAAAGTCTTCCTCATTTTCTGCTGAAATCTTCTTGGTACCACTGAAACCATCTCCTTGTCATCTCTTGCTCTCACTATGTGACCAGTCCATCTTTTCTTTCTGTCATACAATTTCTTTGATGACATCTTCAATATTTGCTCTTTTTTGGAGCTCCATTGTTAAACATGGCAGCTCACTCATATCCACTGTGTGTCTCTTCCTCATCCTCTGAGTGAGGCTCATCTGTAATTCTTCAGAGGCACTGGTGTTCCAGACCTTCCAGACATATGGCAATACCAGTAAGATGTTTGGTATTGAAGAGACAAATCTTTGCTGTTAAGGGAAGCTTTAGGTTACTATAAGTGCTTTGTAATTTCCTAAAAACAATCCATTCTGCTCTTCTGCAGAGTCAGTTTTTGCCTGAGTCAAGAAGGGTGAGGACTGAGAAAATCTAATATTATAGTTAGTCCTAAAATTCAAAAGGATCTGCCCCTCTGTGCGGCCCCAGAGACACCCAAGACCAATAGCTGAAAAATGCTATTTCTATGGAAATCCACAGATGAAGTGGGGACAGCTCAATTCATTCAACAATTCCACAAAAGAAAAGTACCTGCTATCTATAGCATACTATGCTTAGCCCTGGGGGAGATAGCAAATGAGGTTAAGGCATAGGCTCTGTTCCTGTGAAACTGAGGAGCAGTGTGGTCCCACATTTGGCTTGGATCCAGAAGAAATGAGTTCAAATTCTGCCTCTGCCATTGATCACTGTGTGACCACTGGCAAGTTATTTAACCCTTTCTGGGCCTTGGTTAGATTAGGTGAGCTCTGAGGTCCCTCTTAGCTTGAAATCTATGATCCTATGAACTATGGCTCTGACATTTACTAGCTCTGTGTCTCTTGCTAAATCATATCACTTCTCAGAACCTTGGTTTTCTTCACCTGTGAAATGGGGTCAATCATACTTAAACTACATATGGTTTTTTATAGAGGAAATCCCTTCATTAATCTTAACTTACAAAATAGGAGCTTGGAGGATTACTTTTATGGTTTTGAGGCCCATACCACTCTAGGTCCTTTATGATTTCCTGATTCTCTGGTGTCCAGCCTTGAGATAGGCTTTGGGAGCACTGCCAAGCCATCTGATTGGGAAACCACAGGTTGGGCACCATTCCCTTAAATTGCTAGGACTAGACCTCTGGATTATCCCCAAAAGCGAGGGATAACTTGATGACGTGGGATAACAACAACAATAACAATAGCAACAACAATAATAACTCAAGTTCTATAGCACTTTAAGTCTAGAAAGCATTTTCTTTACAAGAAACCTTATGAGATAGGTAGTTCAAATATTATCATCCCTATTTATTATTTTTTAAATTTCATATTTTTTTTACTAACAGACACTTATTTTCTTTCTTTACCTCCTACCCTACTGAAAAAAGAAAAAAGAATGACAGATCCCCTATAATAAATATGTATAGTCAAGCAAAAGCTGAGTCCCCCATTATCCATGTAAAAATGTACATCTCGGGGCAGCTAGGTATTGCAGTGGATAGAACACTGGCCCTGAAGTCAAGAGGACCTGAGTTAAAATCCAGCCTCAGACCAAACACATGATCCTTGCTAGCTGTGTGACCTTGGGCAAGTCACTTGATCCCAATTGCCTAAAAAAAAAGACAAAAAAGATAAAAATGTACATCTCATTCTGTATCTTGAAGTCCATCATCTCATCATCAAACTCTTGGGAGTTTGGTAGCATTCTTTATTATTGGTCTTCTAAAATCATGGTTGATCGTTGCATAGATCAGAGTTTTTAAGTCTTTCAAAATTTTTTGTCTTTACAATGTTGTTGCTGTATAAATTGTTTTCCTGGTTCTGATGAATTCATTCTGAATCAGTTTATATAAGTCCTCCAGGTCTCTTTGAAATCATCCCTATAGTCATTTCTTATGATGCAATGATGTTCCATTACATTCTAATAAATTTGAATCAGTTCCTTATATGTGTTGGAATTGAGATCTTTATCACAGAAACTTGCTACACAGATTTCCCTCAGTTAATTGTTTCGCCTTCTAGTCTTAGTTGCATTCAACCAATGCCCTCTTTTTAAACTTGTTTTTTTTTAAATAATGAAAACCCATCTTCTTTTCCTCCCACTTTCTCCTCTTTTATTGAAAAAGAAAGAAAAAACAAAAACCCTATAACAAATATGTATAGTCAAGCAAAACAAACTTGTGAATTGGATATATATAAAAAAAGTTGTATTTTGCACCCGGAGCCCAGAAGGTGAGTAAAATATTTTATCATGAGTCCTCAGGAATTGTGGTTGGTTGCATTGATCAGAGTTTCCTATTCCCTTTTTATAAAAGAGAAAAGGAAGGTGAGAAAATTGTGCCCAGCACCAGGAACTAGATTTGCTGCAATCTGTCTACTTTCCTGCCCCTCTTTTCTTCCCTCAGATCAGAGATCAGTCACAAGTTATTATACTATCTCTCCTTTTAAATTCCTTTTTTAAGATCTACCCTCCAGTTAGAGTTTATTTTATTTAGAGCTAATCCCTCCTCAATCTACCCTCCCTAATTATCTCTCCATTCTTCCCTTTACCTCTTGTTTTCTTGTTAAGTAAAATGTATTTCTGCATCCAATTCTCTGTCTTCTTCCTACCTTTCACCAGTTCAGATGAAAGCGAGGTCCAAGTGTTGCTCACCTGCTCCCTTACCCTCCTCCTTGTTTCTATAGTCGTCTACTTGTGCTCCCAAATTATTCAAGGTAATTTTCTCCTTTTTTCTGCCTTTCCCCCTTTCTTCTTTCTTTCTTTTCTTCCTTTAGGTTCACCAAAACATAAACCCACTTCTCAGCCCTCTGTCTTATTAGACTCCCTCTATGACCCCTGATGATATTAAGGTTCTTAGAGAATATATGTTATCATCTCCTCATATTAGAATATAAACAGTGCATTCTTGTTTAGTCCCTTGTGATTGATTAACCATATTTACCTTTTTATGTTTCTCTTAACTCACGTTTGTATTTCAACATTTTCATACAGCTCTGGTCTTTTCAACAGGAATGCTTAGAAGTCCTCTGTTACATTAAAGGTCCACGTTCCCCCCCCCCCATAGGATTAGATTCAGTTTTGATGAGTAAATTATTCTTGGTTGTAAGCCTGTTAAGTTTTTCCTTCTAGAATATTATACCCCAAGCTCTCTGGTTCTTTGCAGCAATGGCTGCTAAATCTTGTGTGATTCTGACTGTAATTCCTTAGCATTTGAATTCTTTCTTTCTGGCTGCTTGCAATATTGACTCTTTGAGCCAGAGGCTCTGGATTTTGATTATAACGTTCTTGGGAGTTTTCATGCAGGGGTGTCTTTCAGGAGGAGACCAATGTATCTGAGGAAGGATTCTAATTCAAGACCTCCTGACTCCAAGTCCAACCCTCTAAGCCACCTGTCTACTACTTGTGCTAAGTAGACCATAACTCATTTCTTTTTCTTTTTTTAAATAAAAATTTGTCTTTATGTCACTTTTATTTTTTTATATAACCTTCCACCCCTATCCAGTGAGCTATTTCAGTATAGTAAAATGAAAAAAATCCCTAGCTCTGGAGTCTGGGGGCTTGGGTTCAATTCCATCCTATGATGACTACCATGTCTCTGTGACCCTGGGCATGTCTCTTAATCTCTATGGGACTCAGTTTCCTCATCTGTAAGAAGGGAGAGTTGCATTATGGTGGGAAAATCACCAACTGTTGAGTCAGAGGAAATCCCACCCCTGATCCTTATTACTAATGTCACCTTAGACAAGTCAGTTTGTTGTTGCTGCTTAGATGTTTTTCCAGCCGCATCTGACTCTTTGTGACCATTCAGTTTATTCATCTGCAAAATGAGGAAATTGGACTAGATGGTTTCTGAACTTCCTTCCAACTCTACATCTATGATCCTTGGAACAGATTTTTTAAGAGACAAAGAATTTCAGCAGTACCAATCAACAAATCAGCCATGTCTGACAATATATGAAATTTTCCTCCTACGTATAACTCACATATCTATAGCACTTTCAACAATACTGAGAAAAAGGCAGTGCCAAGAGTATTAATAAATGCTCTATCTATCTGTCATATCTCTCTTCCTTCCTCCTTCTATCCCTCCCTCCTTCCCCCCTCCCCATTTTGTAGATGAAGCAACTTGCCCACCATCACTGAGCTAGCCAGTGTTGGAGTCAGGATTTTCTCCCAAGTATCCTGACTACAAATCTAGTTCTTACCCTCCTACTCCAGATTGCCACTTGCCATCCAATAAAGAGTCATCTCATTGAGGTCTTATAAAGCAGTAGTTAATCAACATGTATTTATTAAGCACTTACTATGTGCCAGGAATGGTGCAAAGTTCCCTCAGTGCAAGGGGCCTTCTCATGAGGGACACTCCCTCAGCTCCTCCGGTCTCTTTCTCCCACTGATGAATTCTGGGTCCTCCATTTTGGTTAGAAGAATGGGCCCACCATTCTTCATTTGCCTCACAGCTCTGCTTTGGCTTCTCCAGATTTCATCACCATGACCCTGAGCAGGTACCTTCTCCTTCCCCTCCTCCTTCCTCTCCTGTTTTTCACTTACCTTCTGTGTGTTGGCTCTCTCCATTAAAATGCAAGCTCACTGAGGTCAGGGCCTATCTTTTTTTTTTAATTGTATCCTCAGCACTCAGCACAGTGCAGGGCACATAGTAAGGGCTTAACAACCACTTATTTCCTGCTCGTGGCCTAACTCATGGGCACGCAAGGAAAAACCAAAACACTGTCTCTGCACCGCAGGAGTATGAATCCTTGTGGGGAGGACAATATACAAATAACTAGGTACATACAAGATGCATTTGGGGTAGATTAAAAGTAATCTCATAGGGAAAACACTAGCAGGGGAGATCTGAGCTGAGTCTTGAAGGAAACCAGAAGGTGGAGGTGAGAAGAGGGCCCATTCCAGGCATGGGCGACAACCCATGCAAAGATGTGGAGTCTGGAAATGAGGTGTCACATTGAGGAATAGCCAGGGATGTAGGAAAAACTTCCTAACAATTAGAGTATGTTAAAGTGTACTGGGTCATCTTGGGAGGGAGTGAGCTCTTTGTCCCTGGAGTTCTTTAAACATAGGCTGGAGACATCCTCAGGGATGTTTTGAAAGGTTTTCCCAGGAGGTACCACACGGCCTCTAAGACCCTGGAGTTTTGTTCCTTTAGCATTCGGTGATTCTGTGATTCTGGATTGGATGCCTGTTAGCCAATCCTTAAGCTTCTCACACAGAACATCTAGAGGGCGCCATAGTGCTCAGAGCATAAGGCCTGGAGTCAGGACAACTCATCTTCATGAGTTCAAATCCGGCCTTAGACACTTACCAGCTGGGTGGCCCTGGACAAGTCACCTCCCTCAGGGATCTCTCAGATTCTCAGTAACAGATCTGCATGGGTTGGGAGAGACCTGAAAGTTCCCATTACTAATGAAATCACGGGTCTTGTCCCTGTCTTTGGGCTCTCCAAAGAAGAGAGAATAAATGTCCTTATGTAATCACTTTGCCTTCTACGTAAACAAAGGAAAGAGAATTGCACTTGAAGGCCCAAGATCTGGGTTAGAAACCAGGTTTTGCTACCTGCTGGCTGTGCGACCTTGACAAGCCACTCTCTGGTTCCCAGTTTTCTTATATCTGAAATGATGTGTTTTTGGACTAGATTATTTTAAAGTTCTATTCACAGGCCACCACACACAGCCTGTGGACTTGTTTTTAAAAATATTTTGATAACTATATTTAATATAACTGGTTTCCTTGGCAATCTCATACATTTTATTTTATACATTGAAAATGTGTACATTTTATTTTATACATTATACATTTATTTTATATATTGAAATGTATACATTTTATTTCATATATTATACATTTATTTTATACATTGAAATACATACATTTCATTTTATACATTATACATTATTCTTCTCCATTGACATTTATACATTTTATACGTGAAAAACACAATTGTGAAAAGGGGTCTAGAAGTTTTACCAGCTTGCGCAAGTGATCCAGGACATAAAAAAGGTAAAGAATTCTCTAGAAAAAAGAATAATTCATCTTGACACCCATGTCTACCCCAAAGCCAATAAAACTGCCCCCTGCATTTGTTTTTTTACCGAGGTCACTTGATCCAGGCTCGGATGGAAGCATATACAGTCTCTAACACTTCCTGAGCAAACTTTGTCTTGGATACCTTCAGTGATGAGGAGGTCATTCCCTCCCAAGGCAGCTCATTCCACTTCTGGACACTGTAAGTGGTCAGAAAATCACATAATGATTATGGAGGAAAGGGCAAGTGAGCACATTTAAGTGGGGATGGGTGGATGTAGGGGAGGATCTTCTGGGGGGAAGGGTGCTTGTTCTCATTTGAGGACTAGGGGCACCATAGAGTATGCCCTCCACATCTAGGCAGTTGTGGGCCCAGCTGGGTTCAGGAAACCTCAGCAAGGGAAGGGCTAAGTCCATTTGGGCTGATACAGCTTACGCTGAATAATTTCTTTTATGTGTTCTCTGTATTACTTTTCCTTGCTACATTACATCTTGTATATCCCCTTTCCCTCTTAAGTAAATATCTTTGCTTAGACCCAAGATAGCCAGGCTTGGGAATCGAGTTACAGCAACAGCAGCAAACAAAGTGAGGATGGGAGGCAGAAAGAACATCAGATCTGGAGTCAGATAGCCTAGGCTTAAATGTCGCTTCTGATACTTACCATCTGGGTGAGTTTTGGCAAATCACTTAATCTCTTGGAGTTGAGGGACAATTGGAAAAAAAATATTGAGCTTTTAGAAATGTGGCCTTGTGGCAGCCAATACCTCGAATGCAATTGTAGCCTGTGCTAAGAGTGGTGTAGAAACCAGGGCTAGGGGAGCAGTTGGTCCCACTGCCTTCTGCCTTAATCAGAACGTATCCATGTTCAGGTTGGATTAGATGATGTGAGGTCCCTTCTAGCCCCCAAATTCTGTGATTCTGTGAAAGGTGAAGGGGGGAGGGAAGTACATGGCCCAGGAGTTTGAGGAAAGTCACGGTCATGTCATGAATGACCCAACCCAGTGTCAATGATAACAACCTGGTAAAAGGTAAGAGGGGAATCTGCAACACGTAACGTATCTGCAGTCTGAGCACACTTTTAGGGAGGCCAGAAACCAGCTGAAACCTTAGCCCAAGAGAGGGGCTCCATAGTGGAGGGACTTTGGTCTGGGTTTGTTCAAGCAATATGGGACAGAGAATGCCGATGAAGCCCTGAACTGTCACAGGAGGTAGCTGCAGACATGCGATATTGGATGCTCTCTGCTGGGAGCTTTTGGAGGACCATGATAAGAACTTGGCTCTGAGGATGAATATTTCTCCTCCTGGGAGGTTGTGGCTGTAAGTAACCAATACATTATGGCTCCCTGAAGAAGGGTTACTCCTTGGCAAGGGCTGATAAAATGAGCTTCGATAAAAGCTTTGTTTTCTTCCCCACCAATAAATAAACATCCCTCTCTCTTCTTCTTCTTTGTAGACCTTGAGCTTACAAGGGGACTTGATGACCATATATTGGGTAGTATCTTACAGAGAGAAAATATCAGATTTTCTGGGTGGGGCCAATGCATTAGAAATCTGAGAAATCCCCCAAAGTGTCCCTATTTAAACCTCTGGCACAAGGGTTATTCACTTGTATAGCATCTCAGGGGCAGCTTGGTGGTGCAGTGGATGGATAGAGTGCTGGGCTTGGAGTCAAGAAGACTCCTCTTCCTGAGTTCAAATCTAGACTCAGATACTTACTAGCTGTGCGACCCTGGGCAAGTCATTTATCCCTGTTTGCCTCAGTTTCCTCATCTATAAAATGAGCTGGAGAAGGAAATGGCAAACCACTCCAGTATCTTGGTCAAGAAAACCCCAAAAGGGATCATGAAGAGTCAGACACAATTGAAATAACTGAACAACAATGGCGCCCCAGTGCTGGGAAGGCCAGACTTACAACTCTCACCCATATCTTTTGACTTCTAGTGCTCTTTTCACTGAGCCATGTGACCTCCCTTGAAATAATGTAGGGAGGAGCCCTAGACCCAGGGAAAGTTCCCCTGGATCATTTCCCAAGGCATAGTAAAAAGAATACTGGATATGAAATCAAATATCCTTGGTTTGAATCTTGGCTCTGATGCATACCAGCCATGAGTCTTGGGCAAGTGACATCCTAGTGGATTTTCATCTGGAAAATGAGGGAAGTGGGCTGGATGCCACCTCCTAACATCCTTTCCAGTCCTAAAGCTTATGATCCATGAGTCTCTGTGGTCAGTGAGCTCTGGGTCCTGGTCTTTTATGACCTTTAGGATTTAGGTTAGAAGGGACCCGAAAGATCACCTAAGTCATTCCTCTAATTTCAAATATTGGTAAAGAGAAGCCCCAAAAGGTGCAAAGAGTTACCAAGGCCACACAGATACCATGTAGAAGACCTTGATTTGAACTCAAATCTGCTGAGATTCAGGGCTCTTTCCAAGATATCACATTGCCTCTAAAGACTCTTCCAATTTGTGGCATTATGGGAGGGGAGGGAATGATATAAAATAAGTATCCACAGAAGAGAAAAGGTCTATGGGGTATTCTGGTACAATGTTGGCAGAGAACTTGGGATACTAAACCCCAGGAAAATATATGTTTCTTGCATCCAGTTGGGAGTGGTGGGTTCCTGTTCCATCATGTATTGGCCAGGACAGAGAGGTATGTGGGCAGCACCTGGAGAGATTGTCTCCCTTGATCACGAAGGTAGGACAATGCACCTTGATTACCTGCTAAGCTATTCCACGCTCCCCACCTGTTGGGGATGCCTAGAGAAAAAAAGGATCAGTAAGGAAGAGATGGGATAATGGAAGGTCCCCTTGCCAGAGAATCCAAAGACCTGATGGAGTCCTGGGAAGTCACCTGCATTTATTTAGTGTGTCACACGAGCTGTGTGAGAGCCCGCAAATTACTCCCCTCTGAGACTCCCTTGCCCCATCTCTTGAATGAGGAGTTAGAATAGATGGTCTCTAGAATTCTTTGCAGTGCTGACATTTTGTGACTGCAATCTGTGAACAGCGATTTCTCAGAAAACAAAAATAACTCAACACACACTATGTTGTTAGGACTTCACAGTAACCCTACAAAGTGGATGACTAAAGGAAGGTATTATTAATACCATTTTGTAGGTGAGGAAATTGAGCTTCAGAGAGATTAAGGAATTTGTCCAACAGCACACAGCAAGTAAGTGTCAGAGATGGGATTTGAACCCAGATCTGCCTCACTCCAAGGCCAGTGCTCTCCCTACTTTACTACCTTTACTACCCCCACCACTGCTATTACTACTAGTTCTGCTGCTGCTGCTTCTATTACTACTACTACTACAACTGCTGCTTCTCTTACTACTACCACTATTTATATAGCACCTATAGTGTGCTAGACACTGCTAAGTATTTTATAAATGTTATCTCATTCTTCACAACAATCCTGCTAGGTAGATGCTAAGATTATTGTAGTTTTACAAGGAAATTGAGGAACATTTGAATTGAGGAAATTGAGTCAAACAGAGGATGAGTGGCTTGCCTAGGTTGAGTCAGACAGAGGTTAAGTGACTTGCCCGGGATCACCCAGTCATGAGTCAGAGGGGGAGCTTGAACTCTAGCCAGCTCCATCCACTACATGGTACCACCTGTCAGGAAGGTTGGGTTCAAATTCCATATTCACCATTAACTTGCCGTGTGCTCCTTTGGAAAGTGAGTCTCAGTTTCCTCACTTGTAAAACTGGAGAGGGTTGGATTAGATGGTCTCTAGGTTCCTTTGCATTTCTGACATTCTTTTTTTTTGTCCCTTTTTTTTAAAAGACAATTGGTGTTAAGTGACTTGCCCAGGGTCACACAGCTAGTAAGTGTCAAGTGTTTGGTCTGAGGCCGGATTTGAACTCAGGTCTTCCTGACTTTAGGGTCAGTGCTCTATCCACTGTGCCACCCAGCTGCCCCACCATTTCTGACATTCTTTAAGCACCTGATCTCAGGGCTTCTCCAAGAATCAGATCTGAGGGGGTGCAGAGAGATCAGGAGGGCCCTAGGGGACTAAGTGGTAGAGAAGGGGCCTCAAACAAAGGGGAGTCTTGGGGCCAATTCTGCCATTCTCCTGATGCTGTGCCCCTCTCCAGACCAGCTCTCCATCCCTCTCTCCTACCTATCCTGGCCTAGGGTGAATTCCTTCAGAAATCCGACTGACTGGGGGAAAAGGAGGGGAGATGGAGAGAATTTCTTGTGTGTGTCTGGCTTGAGCTCTTGCCTGGACTGATGAACACTGGGGGGGTCAAGATTCCTTGTAATTCATGTATTTACCTAGTCTAGCAGGTTAGACCTTCATCTCAAACCATTCTTCAGATTTTGGCATCTCTTCCTGATGCTGGAATTTAGAATGATAATTCATACAAAACCATCAGAGATGGAGAGGACATTTGTCCATACACTCTAAATCGTCAAAGCTGGGAGCGGTTTTACAACATGGACATAGAATGTTTCTAGTGAGTCTATGAGCAGCAAGGGACCTCAAAGATCATCTAGTCTGACCCCCTTTTTATATGAGTACACATGAATAATAAATATGTTTATGTATGTTTATTTCATAAATATTTATTTATATTTATAAATATACTTGTAAATATTTGCTTATAATTCTATTTGTATTGCATATTATCCCATAATTTATAATTATGGAAATGATTATATTTATATTATATAAGTATAATATATTCATGTTTTAAATGTATGTTTATATTAGATTATAATATATTTTATTGATCAATAAATGTTTATCTTAAAATTTATATTATCTTTTGTTTTTATATCTTCATTTAAAAAATATGTCCTTCCCTCCTCCCCCACTCAACAAATTATCTAATGTAACAAAGAAAAAGAAAGAAAAACCATTCGAAGCCAAACTAACACACCGAGTCTGATAGTACCTCCAACATCTACACCTACAGTCCCCCACCTCTGCAAAACAGGGAGGGAAGGACTTTTTCTCAGTTCTCCAGGGCAAGTCTTCTTGGTTGTGATAACTATATAGCATTCCATTTTCCAGTTCTTGATATTAGACGAGCAAACAGAGTCCCAAAGAGGTCTAGTGATTTGCTGAAGGTCTTTCAGACTTAATAAGCTGAACAATAGGGATTTGGACCTCGATTCTCTGACTAGACTCTCCAATCGTTCTGATATAACACTGGCCTTTCATACTGGCTGAGACAAGAGGAATCTTGGAACATAGAGCTTCAGATCTGAGAGGAATTTGAGTCCCGTGCAGGTTGAATGGCACCTCTCGAAAGGCTCCTAGGTCTGAAGACACTTAGGTCTGTGCTGAAAGGGGCCTCTGAGGACATTTAATCAGATCCCTTCATTTTACAGATGAGAAAACTGGGGCCCAGAAAGGTTGTGACTTGTTGATTCTTCTCTGCCAGTCACTGTCTGGGGCCTGAAAATCCCTGGAGTCCCATAGAGATTGTCCCTATGGGGTTTGATGGGCTTTGAGCTGGCATAGTTGCTGAATTCTCTCTACTGTCCATATGTCCATCCGTGTCAGGGCTGTGGGAGGCATGTTGTGAACAAGACCCTCAAGGGCAGGGCGGGTCTTTAACTGGCTTCAGAACTCTCTAAGCACCTTAGCATTCACAGATGCCCTCCCAGGCTTGTTGTGAGGATCGAATGAGATAAGATTTGTAAAAAGCTGAGCACAGTGCCTGGCACATAGTTGGTGCTCTATAAATACTTACTACCATTCCCTTCCTTCCCCTTTCCTTATATTAAGAATGAGAAATGAGAAATCCAAAATACTAGGAGATCAGCCAAAGGAGCCGGCAGTCATGTCCAGCAGAGGCTCTGTCAAGGAAGACAACATGTAAATATGTATGTGTGTATACGCACGTGCATGCATACATATATACATACACACATACATCTCAACCCAGGAAGACAGCATGTCACTAAGCATAAAACAATCCCTACCCCCTCAGGAAGCTCACATTCTATCAAGGAAGACAACATTTACATGTGTGTATTTCTGTATGTATACACATATATACATACATACATATACACACATATGCACATCTCTCAAACCAGGAGGACAGCATGGGGATGGATTTAGAGCCAGATGTCCAGGGTTGGAGTCCTGGCTCTGACATTTGTAATTGATTTGGCCTTGGGAACACCCTCTCAGGGCCTCTGTTTCTTTACTAGTAAAACTTGGGGATCAAGTATGATGATGTCTAAGGTGTGTTCCTTGCCTTAATCTATGATACCAAGACAAGGCAAAGGAAATTAAGAGATACCAATTTTGGGAGGACTTTGCCCTTCAGAGCCAAAAATGAGGGGAACATTGGTCCTTGAACATCTAGCCCCACATTCTCCCACCTCCTTGAGGCCAGACTCATCTTCATGTTGTTCAGCAATGCCGGAGATGGCCTCCTTCATCTTTTTGGCCCATCAGAAGAAACCTTCTGGTCCTGCTCAAGCCCCAAGTCTTCCCTGCCTGCTCTAATAGTAGAGGGGGCAACAAACTTGGAATAAAAAAGACTGAGGGTTGAATCCTTCCTCAGACACTGGCCGTGTCACCTTGAGCAGGTCACTGTGCCTCAGTTTCCTCATCTGTAAAATGTAGACTAGATTCAAGGTCCCTTTCATCCTTAAATCTGGAATACTATGATTCTTAGCAGGGTGTCTTAGCATTTACTGTGTTCCCTCCACTTGATTTCATTCAACTAACCATTCAACTGGATACTTCTAATATCATTTGATATTTCAGATCAGAAGGTCATTAGACTCGGAGCTGGAAAGTAACATAAAAGTCCTTAGTCAACTTCTTCCCTTGATTTACGTAGCTGAGTCAGAGAAGATAAATGAGTTACCCAAGGTCAGAGTAGGTAGTTAATAGTAGGGCCTGGATTTGAACCCAATACCTCTGAATCCAAATCCCACTCTGTGCGTCTTGTCTCCCTACTATACTGTGATCCCCAGTGCCTAGCTGGAGCAGATGGCAGGAACTCAGTAAATACCAGTTTAATCGGACAAATATGCTCCTATGACCTTTTCCAGTGAAAGTTGTCTAAAAATCCACCATATTCAGGGGTCAGAGAGGACAGAATCTACCCTCTGTGATGTCATCACTAGCTCAGTCTGGAGAGTCAAGGTGTTGTGATGTCACAGAGCAGAGGGATGATATAACCAGGGCTGGTTCAGGGTCTGGAAAACCAGGTGTGGTGAAGGTGTGTGTGTGTTTGTGTGGGTGGGTGTCTACACGCGCGCACACATTTTCTCTGTGTGTGTTGGGGACACATTGGGGATGAAAAACATTTCATGCAAATTCATTGAAATGAAACTGCCTAGTGTGGTCCTGCCAAGGCTTGATGAGTAGCGAGGGAACAATGTGGCTTTGATTTCTCTGTCTAGTCCCTCCCCAGGGACCCTTTGCTGGCTGCTGTCCTGAGTTTGGCTGACTGACAGCTCCTGGGGAAGACTGAGGACTCAGTGGAAAGAGGGGACCTCAGCTGCGTCTTCCTTAGAAGGAGAGAAAGAAAAAAGGCCTGGTGGGGACCAAGTAGCATAGATCTAATGCTTTAGAGAAGTTAAAAGCCGTAACTAGTTCGGGCCAGCTGGGTTTTGGCCTGGGACTTTGACACTGGGGGAGTGCTGGTGTCAATCCTTCCCTGCTGTGGTTTAAAGACAACTCTTCACCTTTTGGTCTGCTGCGAGCCTTGGAAGCCCTCGTATAGGTTGGGAGAAAAAGTAGCCCAGGGGAGAGGTAGCTTGTGGGCAGTTGGGTGGGGAGGGGAAGGCAATAGGTCAGCCCTTTAACCTCTTGTCAGCCTTGCCCTCCCTCAGCCTCCTCTCCCTTCTTTGAAATCCTTTTCCTGCCTCCGCTCCTCACATTCAACCTTATCCAGTTCAAACCAAGCCCCTTTCCTTATCCTCGCTCCTCTATCCTTTCCCACGGTGCTCCCTGGGACCTTTTCTTTTCTATTGTTAACCAACTTCCCTTTATCTTAGACCTCTACCAGTCACATCCCTTCCACGTCCTGGAGCTCCTGAAGCCTGGCTTTCTCCTGAAGACCCCCCACATCCCTCGGCTCTCCTCCAGGGAGGACAGCTCCTTCTCTCCCACCCTCTGATCTTTGATCTTCACTGACCACTTCCCTGCTCCCTCACTTTTGCCTTCATCCCTGAACAAACTGTGGCTGTCGCCCACGGACATCCCTCTGCATCCCTGTCCCTCCTCTGTGATACATTTAGTATCTGCCCCATGGTCTTCTCCACTCTCATCCCATGTCCGAACCTCCTTCAAGCGTTTGGTGTCTCCTTGTCCTTCAGCTTCCTGAATTCCCATGACCCTTGTCATCAATCTACCTCAACCATGAACTGTACAAGACATAATGTAATAGAATGACATATGGTTAATATCATATGTTATCATCATGTGATATGACATGGGTTAGGATATAAAAATGAGGAACAGCATGGCGCAGAGGATAGAGAGAGAGTGGCATGGGCAGGAAGACCTGGGTTCACGTCCTCTCTCTCCCCCCGCCAATGACATGTACTAGATAGCAATGGAACCCAGGATACTTAGGGTAGTTAGCCTCTGGGGCCCCTAAGGCTGTTGTTGCAAAGAGTTATCACTGCATCTGTGGAATTTCCCACACCAATGAAAATGCAGGTCTGAGCAAAACAGGCAAACATGCAAACGCAAAACTAATAATATATAATATGATATGATATGATGTAACAATATAATATAATAATTTCTATAATCACTAGCATTTATATAGCACTTTAAGGTTTACAAAGCACTTTATAATCACTTGAGCCTCATAATAACCCTGAGAAGTAGATGCTGTTATCCCCATTTTATAGATGAAGAAACCAAGGCAAACTGAGGCTACGTGACTTGCCCAGGATCACACAGTTACTAAGTGTCTGAGGCTGGATTTGAATTCAGGTCTTCCTGTGTCCAGATCCAGGGCTCTATCCACTGTGCTACCCTGTGTTGCCCGTGTGTGCACACGTGGCACGGTGGAGCCAGTACTGGACTTGGAACTGAGAAGGCATGGGTTTGATTCCAAGAATTGCCACTGACTTCCTCTGTGACCCTGGGCAAATAAAACTCTTTCCCTTTGTGAGTCTCAATTTTCTCTGCAAAATGAGGGAATTGGGCTAAGTACTTTCTAAAGTCTCATTCAACTCTAACATTCTCTTTGCTAAAAATAACTAATTTCTATAGCATTTTCCCATTTACAAAGTGCTTTTCTTATGATGACAATCCTGTGAGATAAGGTAGAGCTGGTATTATTATTCTTCTATTAAAGAGCAGGAAAGTGAGTCTCAAAAAGATCAGTAACTTGCCCCCAGTTATATGGCTGGCCATGGTGTGGTAGATGGAGGGATGGATGGTGTGTGGATGGATGGAGTGGAGACTTTAGCCCATGTCTTCCAACTTGGGTCTGGGGGCTTTCTCCACTGCACTGGGCTGCCTCCCAACATGGAAGGAAGGAGGGCAGAGCAGCAGGAGGGAGGGGGCAGCATAATGGGCAGGATGGGGCACAGGTGGTGAGATTTCCCAGAGTGCTAAGGAGGAGAAAGGAAGGAAGAAAACACAACTGAAGCCTGCAGCCAGATTCCCCGGGGAAGAAGAAAGAAAGACATTTAGTCAAATGTCATTTGAGTGACACAGTATTACTGGCTTGCCTAAGTATGCTCTTGGGTCCTACTGGCAGATTCACGTGAGTGAGAATGAGAATCTCTCCATGCATATGTTGGTACGTGTCCCTTTCCCCACATGAATGTGTATCTGTGTGTGTGCTGTGTGCTTATGTATATGCTGCCCCTGCAGTGGCCATGTGAGCCATGACAAAGGGTTGGATGCTGGAGGGGCTGTGAAGGTAGAAATAAGATTTTGGCAACTGATGGGGGGGGTGAGAGAGTAGGGAATCAAAGATGAGGGTGAAGTTGAGAGCCTTGGTGATTGGGAGGGTGGTGGTGCCCTTCTCAGAAGCTGAGAAAATGGGAGGGTTTGGGGCATGGGAGAAGAAGTAATGACCTCCATTTTGGACTTGTTGAGTCTGAGATGCCGATGGGACATTTACTCGAGATGTCCAAAGGACCATTGCTATTAAAGGACTAGAACTCAGCAGGAAGAGCCTAGAACTTGATCTAGAGATCTGGGAACCATCTGAATGTACTAATGCAAAAGTAACAGAACCAGGAAAATAATATACATAATGACAACAACAATGTACACAGAATGAACATAAGTACACATATACAAAAAGGGATACTAACATAAAGGCTATGAACAGGAGTAGCCTTGTCTGCCAAATGAACCTAAAGGATGAGATCTTTCTTAGGATTTGGATTGTGTATGCTCAAGGTCATAAGATCACAGGGTGAGAGTTCAAGTAACCTTAGTTTCAATCTGGTCAAGGGGTTCATGGACCCATTAGTCAGGCTGGTAAAGCCAGGGCACCCCTTCTTAGAAAGATGGTTTAAGACGCAAAAACTGCAACACAGGATTATAGAGAAACCAATCATACTAAAATTGAGATGTAGCTTTTCCCAAGTTCATTGACTCCTTGAAATCTCTCTGTGTACTTGTGAACCCCAGTTAAGGATTCTTGATCTGGTCTACTTGCCTCACTTAATAGATGAGGAACTGAGAGATCCACGGATGGTGAGAGACTTGCCCAAGAAAAGAATAAAATAAAACTCAAGTGAGCTAATCATGACAGAGAGGCAGAAGAGAGGTGGAAATGCACTTCTTTTGTTGGCAATGATGGGGACTGTGGGGTGGAGTGTTGCATGCCCCGTCAGACTTGTTTGATGTGATTGGTATTGCTTGATTGTTTTCCCCTCTTTATTCCAAAGGAAGGCTTAATGGGTACAGGAGGAGAAAGGATAGATTTAGAAATGATTGTGATGCAAAACTAAAGACATTGCTAAAGCTTTTTTTTTTTT
>NW_020954625.1:3800848-3854368 GCF_900497805.2 Vombatus ursinus | reverse complement strand
AATGGGTCAGCTCTGTGCTAGGAAATCCCTGGGTACCATTGTGCCTCCTGGCAGGAGCCTGCCAAGGTCAAGGGGAGAATTTCCTGCCTGACACTTCATCAGCCTGGGGTAACTCATCCTTCCTAGGACCCCAGATTGTGACTGCCACCCTTGGCTGGAAATTAACCAGTCTTCTCTCATCTAGACCTAAGCCACAAATGAGGTTTCAGCAGTGGTCATGGAATCAGGAAATCTGGATTTGATCCCTGGCTCAGTCAATGACTAGCTGTGGGACCTTGGGCAAGTCATTCACCTCTCTGAGCCTCAGTTTCCTCATCTGTAAAAGGTTTCAGGTGGCCTATGAGTTCCTTCCAGCTCTAGGTCTAATATCCTGTGGTGGGAGAATGCAGTATGATGTCTCAATCAAGAATAATTTATTAATTATTAAAATTAAATATTATGTAATATAAATAGCTATTGATTATTAAAGAAATCAAGAAGAATTTATTAATCACCTATTATGTGCCAGGAACTGTGTTAAAGCTGGGAACACAGAGGAAAAAGCAACACCAGTGCCTGCCTTCAAAGAGCTTACATTCTAATAAGGGAGCCATTTTGTATGTATAGAAGTATATACAAGATACATCCAGAATGGAAGGATCATAGGATTCAGATGTAAAAGGGATCGTAGAAGGCATCTAGTTCAATCCTGTCATTTTATAGAAGAGGAAACTGAAGTCAAGATATAGGGCAGGGACCCCTTCTTGGGCTCCAGCTGGGATTTGAACCTAGGGACCCAGATTCATTCCTACACACACCTCACCCTTGTCACAACTCACTCTTGCATTCAGCTTCCTCCCCACCTGCTCTCTTTCCAGGCAGCGACTATTTGAGATGTCCAATCCTATCTCTACATCAGCCAGGACTTAGCTGTCACAACTCCCCAAAGGCTGACATCTTCCTGTGAGGCTCAACACTGGGACACAGGGCCCTGCCATCTTTCCTTCCATCTGCACGTAGAGGGTGTCCCCATCCTCAAACCCACCCTACCCCATGCACTTATGAGGCAAGTCTCTCTGTCTGAACACAGAATCAGATCCAAGTGTCCACATTCAATCCCTCTTTCTCTACTAATTATGAATCACAATAATAATTGGCATTCACATAGTACTTTGTATTATTATTTTTATTAGACATTTTCAACAGCCCTGTGAGGTCAGTGTCATTACCCCCATCTTATTATAGTTGCCAATACTGAGGCTTCAGAAGTTTTAAGTGACCTGTCCATTGTCCACCTGTCTACTGATCTTAGAAGCAAGATTTGATCCCTGGTCTTCTCAATTTTTTTTTTTTTTGGCTAGGCAATGGGGTTAAGTGACTTGCCCATGGTCACACAGCTAGTAAGTGTCATGTATTTGAGGTCGGATTTGAACTTAGGTCCTCCTGACTCCAGGGCTGGCGCTCTATCCACTGTGCCACCTAGCTGCCCCACTGGTTTTCTCTATTTTAAGTTCAGTGCTCTATCCACATTCTGGTGCAAGGCAGCTATAGTTGGATGCCCCTCTTGTCACTATTATGAACATGAAATTGGCCTTAGAGGTCTTTATTTGGATGCCTTTCCTTCCTCACATGCACTCTCTCATATTCTAGGTGGAGCAGTGGATAGTGTTAGAATTGGAGTTGGGAAGAGCTGAATTAAAAATCTCTCTCACACACCCTGGGCAAGTCATTCAGCTCTTAGCCTCAGTTTGCTCATCTGTAAAATGGGGGTAATAATAGAAGCTACTTCAAGAAGTTATTGTGAAGGTCAAATGAGATAGAAGACATGTAAAATGCTTTGCAAACCTAAAAGCTCTACATAATGTTAGCTGTTGTTGTTGTGGTAGTTATTATTATGATAAAATGAGGCTCCAGCTCCCTTCTCCTTTCTCTTTTGCCCCTCCTCTACCTCTCTCTCAATAAACAATGGCTCACAAATCCACCCCGCAGCCAAAGATTTCACTGTCCAACAAGCTCCACACCAGCCTCAGGGAGCACACTGACACTCTTTGAGTAGCCAAGGAATTTGCAGAAATAATTAGGAGCTACAGGCTATCCCTACAGACCTTCCTCACACAGCTGTCTGCCCTTCAGCCTGGATGACCCCAGAGTCTAACACCAAGATCTTCTGACTCCAAGTTCACTGTTCTTTCCACTATATAACAGCTGTGCAGGGGCTATGGTGTGCAATTTGCCTGGAACAGAGAGTGTGGAAGGGAGTTCGATGAGACAGAGCTGGAAAGGAATTCTGATGCCAAGTTGTGGAGGGCTCTGAATGACTGGCCGAGGAGTTTGGACTTGACTTGGGAGGCCACTGGAGGATGAAGAGCAGAAGAGGGACACGACCAGATTTATGCCAAAGAAAGATTATTCTGGTCACAGTAGGAAGAATGCAGCTAAACGAGGAAGAGGGAGCTTTAAGGCAGTTATTTTAAGAGTCCTGGCAGGTGGTAATGAGAGCTTGAAGTAGGGCTGGGGCCATGGGGATAGTGAGAAGGGGGAAGACTGGGGAGGTGCTACAGACAGAAATGACAGGAAATCTTCCCCGAGATTTCCGTGCATGTGCATCCTGTTTGCCAACTCCCACCGGAGGCTCTCCAAGGTCAGGGGACAGTTCTCTCTCCTCCATAGAGTAGCTGAGCCCCGAGGGAGGTTAAGTCAAATTGTATTAATCTATTAATTAAGAATAACAACTCACATTTATGTAAAGCTCGAAGGTTTGCAAAAGGCCTTACTACATTATTTCATTTGTTCCTCATGACTCCCCCGTGAGGCAGAAACTCCTGTCTTTCTACTTTTGCATTGAATATCTATTCTCTCATGCGTGGAATGATCTGCCCCCTCACCTCTGCCTCCTAGTTTCCCTGGATTCCTTTAAGACTCAGCCCAAATCTCACCCTCTGCAGGAGGCTTTTCCCACCCCCTTCCCACCACTGCTATGCTTTCCCCTCCCTCAGTACTTTTGATCTACTTGGTACATTTTGTGCATACTTAGTGATGTACAGTACATGTTGTTTCCTCCCCCATTAGAATGTAAGCTCCTTGAAGGCAGGGACTGTTCCCCTCCCCCAATACTTCTGACCTTTCTTTGTATTACCAGTTCTTAGCACAACATCTGGCATGTTGTAGGGTTTAATAAGAGTTTATTGACTGACTTACTGATTGATGAAGAAAGTCAGGGGCATGCAGCAGCTAGATCCATGCACATATGTGTAACATAAAAGCAGAGGAATGCATTTTCCATGGAGGGACCTTCACCAAGGGCCAAGACTTCTTGGGCAGGGAGTACCCTCCAGATGTCATCTCCCCTCCTCCCCTGCCTCTGGCTGGGCTGTGCCTCACTTTCCCTTCTCCCTAGGTTTCTTTCCTCTTTCTTCCTTTCCTCTTCTGTGGTGCAGTGCTTCTCCGTGAGGCTTTCATTTCCCCGTCGGTTCTGAAGGAGTGGCAACAAGCCCCGGGGGGTTAGATAACAGGGTTATAATCCAGTGAGATGAGACTGAACTCTCTGAGTCTCATAGGGTTTTTTTTTTTTAGTCCTGGCCATTTTATTACCATAGAGCTGAGTTATGGGGCCCAAGGGAGCCGTGGTTTAAGCAGCATCTCCCATTGCTGCTTTGCTCTGCTCATCATTGATCAGCCTCCAAATGGGGCAAGCAAATTCACACATTTTCACTGCAGACCTGGAGAGGAGAGAGGAAATTCTGCCATATGTAGTACTCTTATTTCTAGTCTGGGACAGCTCTGCTGCTTGGAATCCCCTCCCCACCCAAGGGAGTGTGGGCTTGACCCTGGGGAAGTGCATGGTGGTGGAATGATACTACCATGGGAATTTCAGAGGATATCAGAACTAGAGGGGACCTTAGGGATCAGGTGGGGCAGTGAGTAGAGTGCTGCACCTGGAGTCAGGAATTCGTAACTTCAAATCTGGTTTCACACATTTACAAACTGTGTGACCTTAGACAAGCCACTTAACTTCTGTTTGTCTCTGTTTCCTCATCTGTAAAAATGGAAATAATAATAGAACCTACTTCCCAGGGTTGTTATGGGGATCAAATGAGACAATTTTTATTGAGTGCCTGGCACATAGTAGGTGCTATATGAATCTAAGCTATTATCATCATCATCAGCATCAGCATCTAGAGCTAGAAGGAGTCTCAAGATCATCTACTCCAACCCTCTTATTCTACAGATGAAGAAACTGGGATGGTCACTGGCTAAGAGACATACTCAGTGTTATATCAAGTAGTAAGAACCAGCTGCTAGGATGGAACCCAGGTTCTCTGGCTCCAGAACCAGTGCCCTTTCCATTGTACCACGCTTCCTCATCTAGTCTAATTATCTGATCACAGGGGAGGGGGGAAGGGCAGCCTCAGAGAGGAGAATGTGGCTTTCTGAAGGCCACCATAGTCAATGGGAAGGTCAGATTGTTATTAACTGAGGACTCTTGATTCCCAGTGCAGTAGTCTTTTGTCAGGGGAGTTCTAATGAGTTCTGTTCCTAGCTAGTTGTATACCCTTAGGAAAGTCATTGTGTCACTCTGGGTCTTCATTTGCTGGTAGCACTTATGCTTTGATAACTCTATGATCTCCTTGGTATTCTAATCCTTCTAATGAAGATTGTAGCTCCTTCATGCCTGTCATCCTTGATATCTCTATCCTATGGATCTTCTATCAAAGATCTGCCTGGTGCATTGGAGGCTTTCCTGTGATTCTTTTAATGATTGGAAGATTCCAATGTAAGACTCCGACTTTCTATGTGTTATCTTTCACTCTTATTGCAACGGTTGGCCCAACCCTGGCTTGAATCCTGTATTTCCTTAATGAGGTCTTTTATAGCTGTTCTTGCATACAGATCATCATGGGGATGTGCTGAAGCCTGCTTGTGCTAACCTTCTACCTCTTCTTTGGGTCACCTGTGATAACATGTCTTCTAAGATTGTGGCTTTCCATGACTTGTCGTCATTTGCATCACTGAGAGAATACTGGTATTAAAGAGGTGAACTGTGGTGCCAGGAAGTAGCCTAGGGTCATTGAAAGTAACTTCTTAGAACTTTAAGGTATCCCTTAGAATATAAGCTCCTTGAGAGTAAAGATCATTTCACTTTCTATATTTGTACCCCTAATACCTAACACAAGCCTAGAACATAGTAGGCTCTTAATACTTTTCTTTGATTGATTAAAAGCAGTATACCATATTGTCAAATGTAATCCAGCCCATTTTCTCTTGCTCCTATTCACTTTGGGGCTTAGATCATCTGTCCATCTGTAATATCTTCCAAAGATTTTATATATTTATGGGCTAAGTCAATGAGTTGCCTATCCAACCCCATGTCATAATGTGGGTAACATGTATTTGTCATCCACTGTTTTTTGTGTGTGGATTGCTGGGTTAATCTTTTGTGAATGGCCACAGATCTCATCGAGAATATTCTGTAAGTATTTTGGGACTTGATACAATCAGCAAAATGCCATCCACAAGAGAAAACTGGAGGGCTTCACCATCTATAAGGAATCTGCTCTTCCATGTGGCCCTGCATGATATTCTACAGGTTGGAAGTGAACAGCTTTGGAGAGAACATGTCTCTCTTTTGTGTATCTCACTTTATATTTATACTTAGAGGATCATCAAATAAAGTTGTCCTTGTCACTGTTTTTATCAAGGATTCTTGTATGATATTACCTGGGATAAAGCCTGGGAAATAGAGAATCAGAGACAGAGATAGAAAGATGGGGGAGGTGGGGAGGGAGGGAGGGAGTGAGAAAGAGAGGGAGGAAGGGGGAGGGGGGGAGAGAGAGAGAGAGAGAGAGAGAGAGAGAGAGAGAGAGAGAGAGAGACTCAGACTCTATTTCATGAGCTTTGAAATCCCAAACTGATCTTCCACTCCTAGGCTGGACCCCTCTGCAATAGGAAACTCCAGAAACTCCAGAGGTATGGTTAGCTTGTTTGGTGATTCAATCATTCTCTTTTCCCTTCTAGATCTAATCCAAGAGCTTTGTACTTTAGGGTATAGATAAGCTCACTTATATAATATGTCTGATGATTGATTGAGGAGTTGGATTAGACAATTATACTAATTTATATTTGCACAGCAGTTTAAAGTTTATAAAGTTCCTCACTACAGATTTATTAACCGCCCACTTTTAAAAGGTGAGGAAACTGAGGTCCAGAAAAGTTAAGTGATTTGCCCAATATTATCTAGCTTGTAACTATCAGTCCTAGAAACTGACTCCAGGACCAGGGCTCTTTCCATCACATCCCTTCCAGTTCTGAGGTTCTGTGGGACCCTGAGAAGCTATGGCATAGTAAAAAAAATTAATACCTGATAGCTCTAGAAGGGATCTTACAGATAATCTAGTACAACCAACCCGTTTAACAGTGGAAGAAGCAGGCCCCAGAGAAGGGAAGTGATATGTCTAAGGCTAAATAGGTAGAAGGTGGGTGACATGGAGGTTCAGACTCAGATTCTATGACTCCAAGTTCACTGATCTTTCTACCACCACCCCCTGCCTCATTGACCATCAATGGCCAGCTCTGTCTATTACTGGACTGTGTGAACAGGGGTCAGTCCCTCATTTCTCCTGGCCTTTTCCATGACATGAGAGAAGGACTAAAACATTTCTAAAGTACATTCTAGCTTTAACATTCTGTGAATTCACTAGGCCCCTAACCAGCCCCAACCATGTCCCAGTGAGGTAGTCTTCAAAGGCTGTCCCCCCTCCCACTGCCTCATCGGCCCACCCAGCATGCCAGTCCTCCAGAACTTGGGTCTCTCAAGCAATGAGCAAGAAAAGTCCAGAGCCCCAGGTCCTCTCCTCTGAAAGTAATGGTGTCCCAACCCCTCGTAGGAGCAGAAGAGCGGCTCTGGCCCCCAGCCCTCCTCCCCTAGAGGCTTAACAAGAACCAGAGGGATCTTCTGGGATTTTCCCTTTGATGAATGAAGCACCACAGCAGGTTAGCCAACAGTGGGTCTGTCAGAAAAATTAATTTTTTAATTAAAAACATCTCTTTTTTTTCCCTTTTTTCCCCCTTTGCTTTAATGTCTTGGTCTAGAGTAATTATGAGTCGCTCCAGGGAGACTCAGCCTTAGAAAAATTGTTGGTGCTACCGGCTGAGGAATTTGTCTGATTAACTCGGCTCAGCCTTTGAAAAAGGGGAAGAGAAAAGAAACACGGAAAAAGAGGAGGGGTGGTGGTGGCTCCTGTTCCTCCCAGCAAAACTGTTAATCACCGAGTCTGGGAGGGCGGCTTGAAGAAGGCAAATGGGAATTCCTGGGAACATAGATTTAGAGCTGGAAGGGACCTCAGAGGCCATCTAGTTCAATCCTTTTGTTTTATAGTTGGGGAAACTAAGGCTCAGAAAGGAGATACGACTTGCCCCCAAATGCCACATAGCAAAGCCAAGATTTGAACCCAAGCATTATGCACTCTTTCAACTATCCTACACTCCCCTTTAAGTCTGGCCATACTGCCCAGACCTTACTTCCCACTGCTACCTAAGGGAACTTTCTTTCCCTACCAGACTAGATTTCTCTGAATTAACCCTGGGCTTCTCTTCCTCCAGGCTTTTAATTAATTAATTTAATCCATTTAATTAAAATTTTTTTTACAAGTGCCATTCATTAGAATCTAGTAAGTTTGAGTCACTGTTCTCATACCATTTTCCATTCCAGAATGCCCTCCTCTCTATTTATGCAAGCCCTATCATCTTTTACGGACCAGCTCTAGTCTTGCCTTGTCTAGCAAGCCCAGGGAGCATAGAATTTGGAGTCATAAAACTTGGGTTTGACTTTGAGCTCTGCATTTTGCCTATGTGACTTTGGATGATTGTCTTCTTGGAGTCTCACTTTCCTCTCTCTGTAAAATGAGGAAATTATCCTAGAAAATCCCTAAAGTTCTTCTCAGCTCTGGTAATTAAGGATGCCGTTATGGACTCTGGGAGCAGGTGGCTAAGAAACAAAAGTAAGTTCTTGGCCTTCCTCAGAGGTGGGAGAAGTGTCTCTCCCACTGGTCTTGCACCACACCTGGTATTCTCCCATTAATATTTCATTCCTCATTGCCCTTTCCTATCAATCAGTCAAAAAACACTTGTTAAATGTTTACTATGTGCCATACACTGTGCTAAGTGCCAGCGATACAAAGACAGTCCCTGACCTCAAGGAACTTGCATTCTGATAGAGATGACAAATCCACGTGTAAATACGTGCTGAAATTATGCACAATGAATCCAAGGTAGTTTGGGGATGGAGGTCACTAGTAGCTGAGGGGATCAGGAAAGGCTTCATATAGAAGGCAACATTTGAACTGAGTCTTGACAGAATCCAGGAATTCCAAGAGGTAGAGATGAAGAGGGAGTAAATCTAGACATGGTGGGAGTACAGGGGGAGACAGTTAATGCAAGGAATGGAGGTGGGAGTTGGAGTGTCATGCGTGAGGAGCAGTAAGACCTTTCTAGAAGGGAACACATTTGGTCTCACTCAGCTGAGGAGAAATGAATGCGTCAGATACTTTTCTCCCTATACTAGGTGCTGGGGAGAGGGGGGATGTGCACAAATGGAAGGGAATTAGGTGTTGTTAGATAGATCCATAGAAGCCAAAATAGATATTGTCACTTTAGATGACCTAGGAGAAGAACAGAGTCCAGGACTGGGAAAGTGATAATCACTTTGTATCTTGCCCTGGACAAGCCACATCTAAAGTATTGCATTTGACTTGGAGCACCGCCTTTTAGGAATGACATTGAGAAACTGGAATGGTCTCACCCCCACTCTATTAATAAACCCTGGTGAATCCTTATTGCCTCTTGGGTCAAATATAATATGCTGTTGAACTTTTAAAGTTCTCCAAAGTCTAGCCCCATGCTTTCTCCCCCATGTACTCTGTGGTCCATCCATCTTGGTCTAATTACTGCTCCTTAAATAAAATCTTTCATGTGTAGTCTGTGCTTCTGCACTGTCTGTTTCCCATGCCTGGAATGCTCTACCTCCTTACCTCCAACTTTTAGAATCCCTGGCTTCCTTTAAGACTCAGCGCGAGACTTCTTGTTCATGTGACCAACAATATGGAGGACTAGATACCTTTTCCAATCCTCATAACCTCTAAAATCTCTCCAAAATAGGAATTACGTACAAGAGATAAAGCAATTCAGGCTTTCTCCAGAACAATCTCTAAGAAGAGAAACAAAAACCAGCAATATTAAAAGAAAACACGACCTCCCTAGAAGCAAAGCATATTGATCTTGAAGGTGGAATATGTAGAGAGAACTTAGGGATCGCAGATCTCCCAGAAACACAAGACAAATCAAAAAATCCTAAATGCCATAATGCAAAACATATTTTAAAGACTGTTTAGAACTTCAGAACAGAGGAGAAAAAAAGTATAAATGGAAAGAATCCACAGATCACTTCCAGAAAAACACCCTACACTGTAAACTCCAAGTCACATGTTGGTTAAATTGAACAGTTTCAATGACAAATAAAAAATTCTGCAAGTGACCAAGAGAAAAACTTTCAAATATAAAGGAAAGGAAAGTTGAATAATTCAAGATAATTTGTCACCATTTGGAAACCACAGGAAAGAATGTAATAATGTTTTCCAGTGAGCAAAGGAACTCATGATGCAGCCCAATGTGACATATCCTGCAAACCTGAGAATAACTACTACTTAAAAAAGATGGACATTCAATAAAAAGAGGCCTCTGATAATTTCTTTGAAGAAAACTAGACGTGAACAAATTATTTGCTTTACTAATACCTCAGACAATAGAAATACAAGAAAGGTAAACAAATATGGCATCCAAGGATAACACCAACAAAAGAACAGCAGAGAGACCATTAAGAGATTTCTTTCTAAAAGCACACGAGGAGAAAAGTGAAAGTGGAAATCAAAAAGAGGAGATAGTAGAGAAATGGGCTTGAAATGCCATGGACTAAATCTCACGATATACCCTGCTTACACATGAATCATTGTTTTTATTTTTGTGAGATTAAATTGCAGAATGGGAGGGCATGTAAAATAAGGGAGGGGGAAGAAGAAGATAGAGAAAGGAGGAAATATTATTTCAGTGATGAGAAGTGGGTCCTAATGAAGAACACTTTCATGGAGGAAAAAGAGATATTTTATAAATGTAGATGGGGGCCATACAATGGGTATAATCTACAGGAATTAGGTGCTTAGAGAGAATGTTCATCCTGCCTCAGGATAAGGGGTATCAGAGTTCTTGAGGGCAACTGACAGCCAGAAGAATAGAAGCCATGGATTCAGAAAAGAGATTTCAAGGCAAATGGTAAAAATGATCATGGGGATGACAAAAGGTCATTGTGAACTGCACAATCAGGGACATAAGAAAATTCCTATCATGAAGGAACACTTCTATCTTCTCTATTGCCAACAGGAATTGGCATTTCTAAGTGAAAGATGCAACAGAAAAAGGAAGATGGGGCAAGATTTACAGGGCTATAATACAGAAACTTTATAAGAGAGAACCCAAAGAAGATATATCAGAAGCTCTATTCTATGGGGAATTCAGAGCCTAAAAAGGAATAAATATGAGGCCAATGAATTAAAGGATAAAAGTCTAGGGTAGATAGAAAAGAAAAAACAACTAACAAAGAGAATGAGGAAAAATCATATTTAGAAAAAGGCACAAAAATGGAAACAAGATCTAACAAACAAAACAAGTTGAAGGGGAGAGAAGGAAAAGAAATATTACTTTACTTAACTGAGAGGAAAAAATGGAGGGGAAGAACTAAATAACTAGGTGAAAACAAGAAATTAATAAATTAAGCAAAACTCCAAAACTAGAGAAAAGATTGACAAGTGAGCATGGGATGGGCTTGAGAGTGATGAGAAGAGAACCCTTGAAAATAGGGTTGCCTTAAAGTAGATTAAACTAAAACAGCTGAAGAGACAAAGCACTGTTTTTGTAGAAAAAGAAGGAAAAAAGTAGAGAAAAATGTAAACCTAACTTTCATAATTTTAATTGTCAATGCATTAAACAATACAATAAAACAAAAAAAAAGCAACAGAGTAGATAAGAAAACAAAACCCCACAATCTTACAAGAAATACACCTGAAAACAAAGACATACAAAGAACAAAAATGATTGGTTGGAAAAAAATTTACTATGATGAATCTGAAAAAGGAGGAGTTGCAATCATTCTGTCAGATAAAGCAAAACCAAACATTATCAACACAAAAAAGATAAACAAGGAAACCACATTGTGCTGAAAGGAGCCATAGACAATGAACCAATGTCGACATTGTTCTCATGTGCTCCAAATGACAGCTCAAGAGCCACCTTTATAGGAGCTCTTTCCCAGTCTCTTGAGCTGCTATTTCCTTTCCCTCTAAGGCTACCTTTCATTTAGTCTGTACTTATCTTGTATGTACTGATTTATGCACGTTGTCTACTTTACTAGAATGCAAACTCCTTGTGGGCTGGGGCAATTTTTGCTTTATCTTTGTATCCCTAGCCCTTTCTTTGTAGCCCTAACCTTTATTATTGGCACATAGTAAGTGCTTAATAAATGCTTGTTAATTGGTTGATCCTACATACCATACTTTCTCCCCACAGGATTACAAGCCTAGAACTGGAAGGATCCTTATATGCCATCTAGTTTAGAGATCATTGAGTCTGAATGCTTTATTTTAGAGATGAGAAAACAGAAGCCCAGAGAGGCCTCTGAGGAGTGACTTATCTGGTCCTCTCTACCATACCAAGGATTCAAATGGAAGAATTCTTGGATTTGCTATGTCTTATTCATGGTTAACACCAAAGGGTTGGGGCTGGGAATGTTTCCTCACCTAGTCACAGCCTTGGGAATGGATCTCCCAGTCCTCTTTAGCACCCTTTTCTGGAGCCCTATCTACAACCTCACACTGAGCTGACCCCCATTTATAGGGCCAGAAGCTAGTGGAAATGGCATAGGAGACCTGGGTCCTTCGCAACAATCTCTTCTTTCTATATCCTTGGGTGGACTTAAGCCCTACTCATTAACTTTTTTTTTCATTTTCTTTGTTCTTTCCCTAGTCAGTTTCTATTGTTCACACTTCAGTGCCCTTCAGAGAGTATTTGTAGTAACTTGCCTGACTTCCAGTGTCCTGTCTCTTATACATCTCTTCATTCATCTCTAACCTCTATCAAAGGCAGGGGAGGGGGCTGGGAACTAACAAGAAGCCATATTAGCATGGAATAAGGAAAAGAGAACTATTTTCAGCCAGTAAGGGGCATACCTATGACACATGAACCATTGGGACTGAGGCCTGCCCCTTCTCTTCCACAAAGGAATGAACAGTTATTCCCTTAGTGATAGATACCTAGGGGAATAGGAGACTAGAGAAGCTTAGTCTTCTTCTGTTTAATTAACAGCACACCCCCCCCCCCACTGGAGAATGCTTTGCAATATAAATATTTCTCCTGCCATAATTGGACCCTTCTTGGTTAATGACTGTGCTGCTGCTGTCATATTGCTATCGACTTGACATCCAGGTGTCAGGAACAGCTGGATTTCTGAATCTGTGACTCTTTGATTCTGCTGAAACTGGGAGAATATGGGGAGGAGGAATTCAGGAGGCATCTCTCTGGGAGCTCCCCTAGTCTGCATGGGCCATTTTACCCTGAGAAGGCAATTTATAAATCATCACTGTGTACAGCATTTCTACTTGGCCATTTGTTCAAAAGGACCATTAATTATTCATTTGATTCCCATTCACATAAAGCTACTTAAATTATAGGAGGAAAAATATGGAAACCCAGCCCTGTTTCCACCACCAGCCACTGTCAGCCCCCATATTAGCTAGTTCTTGAATTTCTCCCTGTTGTCTGATTTTTCCTACACAGAGCACAGGGCTCTGTACACAGTGAGTGCTTAACAATTGTTAGAATGTCATGTATCAGAGGATATCTTGTTTTTAAGCCTCCAAAATATCCTTCCTACTGGGATAATAGGATAACTAGATTTAGAGTTGGAAGGGACCTTAGAGAATATCTAATGTTAACATTTCATTTTACAAATGAGGAAACTGAGGCTCAGAGAGTTGATATGACCTGTTAGGGTTTCATAGATTTTAAGGTGGGAAGGGGCTATTGCTAATCTTCTCATCTCACCTCTTGCTCACATAGGTCCTCCCAAATCCCCCTCATAAGCAGATGTACTTGCATCCTACTTTACAAAATGAGAAAAGTGAACTGACTGATCTCAAATTACTTCATTGTCACTATTCCACATCTTGAAACATCTTGATATAGAGGTAACCTCATGCCCTTGAAGTCCATTCTAGAAATGCACTTGTTCAAATATTACCTGCCATGCTTGAAAGGGAACAAGTGTGACTTCAGTGAAACAACGTGCTTACTGTTCAAGGCTCACCCTTTCCAATTCCTGAGAATCTCATGATGAGTAACTTGGCCCCCAGACAATAAATATTGGAGTCATAAAACATAAAGTGGCTCTCTATGCAGGCTTCATCCTCTTCTGGGAAGATAATTCCAGAGTGAAAGAAAAGGGGATCACGATCCTTACACTATACACAAACAAAATCTTAAACTGTAATTTTTGTCTAATTATTAAGGAATCAGTGCTCTCCTGAAGGAACAGAATCAAATTCATAGTGACTTACTCACTCACTATAAAGGAGCCCAGAAAACAAGAAGTCAAAGATAGATGGAGTCCAATGGATGGAGTCTCAGCTCCTCCATGGAGAGGTCAATCAAGGAACCGGTGGAGTTGATTTCAAATCATGCATAAAGGCAAAGAGGAACATCATTGCCTGGGATACTTGCTCATTTCATCATCGTGCATTGCACACAATGAACAAGATTGAACAGGCTACCATGAAGATAATTGTAGCTTAAGACAATGACATGTTGAAGTGCATGAAGAAGGGAAGAAATTCTACAAAGAAAATCAGGAGAGGCTCCAAACTAAGTCAGCATTTGGGGAGAGGAGAATGGAAGTCATGACTGACACTCTTTGGTTTTAATGCCAAGGAAATGGAGCTAATTTTGGACAAGTAATGAGGTAGATTATTTCTAGTCACTTGTCCCTCAGTAATTGAGATCTCTTCGTATTTCTCAGAGACATTCCATTTCTGCTTTGCCCAATTCTCCACTGTGAGGAGAGTGGGAGGAAGAGGTGAGGTCATTCACGTTTTGTTGAATATCCAGTCACAGGTCCAGTCCCCATCCAGGTTCTAGCCTTTGTTCTTTATTATCAGGGATGGTTCTCTGGGAAGCAGAGGAAGCAGGATACATTAGGAAATGTAGGTGATATAAAAACAAAAGATATCAATAAAAATTATTGTAAAAAATAAAAGACAGCAAGGAAAAAAGGAGGGGAAAAGATGTGACCTTCATCCTTTTATTGGGCAGCTGCGGGACTCGAGGTATGTGATGTCTCCTGTGTTGTCAGATGAAGTTGTTGTTTTGATGAACTGATTTTCTTTGTTATAAGGAAGGATTGCAGGGGGAAGGCATTCCTGAAATGAATCACAGAATCAAAGAATTTGAGATTTTGAAGGGATCTGAGCGGACTTCTAGTCCAACCTATTCCTGCCTACTTGAAAGAAATCCCCTTCTGCCCCATATCTAAAAAGTGATCGTGGTTATACTGAGAAAACGAACATCACTTCAACTTAAAAAATATAAGAAAAATAAAAAAAATCTGTGAAAGCACTTTGAAAACTGCAGACCTTTTATAAAAATGGAAGTTATTTACTTTAGCTTGGCCTCTGGTCAGGATGTCAGAATGAAAAAGTCAGCATCATGTTATGTTCCTTTCTTATATTCCACTCCTCTAGGCAGAGGGGGCACAATCAGGCAGAGGGTGCTGGAGCCAGCTCTAAGAGGCTTGTGAGCCAATTGTTAAATTTTCAGTGTGAGTATTTACACCTCACAAGAAGTAAATTGTTACAAATCAGGGCTTAATTTAACATTTAGTGGATTGTCTGGAATTAAGAAAGTGTTAATAATGTCGAATAAACTGAAAAGTGTGTGTGTACATTTTTTTTTGAGAGCCTGGTTGTTAAATATTTACCAGCACACACCTGTAATTACTCTAGAAGCATTTCTTGAGCTCAGTAGGAGTACGGTAGAAGGTTCAGGAAAGAAAGTTATAAGCAGACTGGAGACCTGGTAACAATAGGCTAATGATGATGATGATGATGATGATGATGATGATGATGATGACAATGATGTTGATGATGATAACTGGAATTTATATAGTGCTTTAAAGTTTGCAAAGTATTTCACAACCTTTTGCTCATTTGGACCTTATAACATCCTGGGTACAAAGCTAAGCATAATGGATTTGGGGTCAGAGGACCTCGGTTTGAAACCTATTTCTTTCACCTATATGATCTGGATCAGGTGGATAGAGTGCTGGACCTGGGGTCAGGAAGACCTGAGTTCAAATCTGGCCTCATACACTCACTAGTTGTGTGACCCTGGGCAAGGTGCTTAAATATTCTCAGCTTTACTTTCCTCCTCTGTAAAGTGAGGATTATAATAGCCCCTACCTCCCAGGATTGTTGTGAGGATCAAATGAGGTAATATTTGTGTAAGCCTTAGAGAGCTCTCTGGGTCTCAGTTTCCAGATTTGTAAAAAATAGGGAGGTTGGATTTGATGACCTTTAAGAATCCATACAGCTTTAAATCTATGATTGTATGATCATAAGTTTGGACCCAGGCAAGTATGACTCAAGTATTGGACAGTGTGATTTTGGGTTAAGAAATGAAAGAGGATGAAGGCTTATAGATTACTGGAAGGCTGGAGTCTGTATACCATGAAGGCTTCTTTAAGAAGAGAATTCGAAGGCTGTGGACATAGTAAGCACTGAACAGCTTCACAAACAATAAAATACTCTGTTACCATAGACAGAAAATGATGGGTTAATAATGTGAGGATCACCTCAGAATCAGTTGTCTGTGTGCCATCAGTTCATCAAATGGTTAGCCAAGGGTTACCCTAAATACCAAATTGTCAGAAAGCCAAAGATAAGAAAAAGACAACACTGTGCGCCATCATAGCAGCTCCAATCTGATTGGTCTGAAGAAGCTGCCAGGTCTGAAAAATGGGAAATGGTTAAAAATGAAGACATTGTGTAAGCCCTGCCCCAGGGATGTTGCCATGGAGATTTGATGACATGCAGGAACTACCCAAGCTTCCCTAAGTTTCTAGAGCTTTTGGCGTTGGGGAGAACTTCAGAAAAGAAGCCACATGACCAAGATGAAGGGATTCCATGCACAGAGATGGAAGCCACACTAGTCCCCTTTGCATCACCTTACAAACTGGCAGGAAACTGGGGAACTGGACATGGCCTGTGTGACTAGAAGTGGGGAAAACAAGTCTTGCTGATACATCTTGCATTATGGTGGCAGGTTCGTGAAGGCAGTAAAAAGCATAATCAGAAGGGCTAATGAAAACCAACTGGAACCCAGAGTCAACTGGGAACTAGCATGGTTGATGAGATGCTTGGAGAGTAGCCCATAGTACCCTGCTTCCTCCCTCTTCTCTGGAGTTTTGCCTGGGGGAAATACTGCTGCTTTTTACTTGTCTGATCATTTAACTTCTCATTTCTCCTCTGACCAATGAGATGTGGTGGGAGGGGTAGAGATTCAATGCCCTTTGGTCTTATTGTAGCCTGTTATACCTTGGGTTTAATGCTATATTTATATTCGTATGCTATTTGGAATTGTAATTAAAGAATGATTATTTTAGTCTCAGCCTGTAAATTTTGGTTTGAAATTGAGAGAGAGGAAATTGACCTAATAGGGAAAGAATTTTATTCAGCTCAGTCTGAAGTGGGGGCAAGCTTATTAGAAAATGAATTTCAGCTCTTTCAGTAATGACTAAGAGGTTTATACCCCAGACTATTTTGAACCCAGAGAGAAACTTAATAAAGAAATTAGCCAGGAGCAGTAAGAGGTGTGAATGTTCATGTATTTGTTCAGGTAATCACACATCTCGCAAACAGCGTCCAACCAACACTCCTTCTGACTAGGAGGAGAGTTTTTTCTTCCTATCACCATTTCTTAGGAGGATTTAACAAATGCAATATGGTCCCTTCAGTGAGAAAATTTAAAGAGTCCAGAAATTGCCTTAATGAATAGATTTTTGTTGTTTCGTTTCTTGATGTTTTGCTGAGTGTGAATACTTGGCAACCAAAAGCAATACTGGTTTAGCACCTTTCAGAAAACATTATGGATGGGGAGGGTGAAATATTGCAAGCAATATCATCTCATGAAACAGTGAAAGGTGTTTGAAGGAAAAAAAAACAGGTTTGCTAAGAACTTGGCAGGAGATCTAACTAAGCTGTATCATGTGAAGAGCATTTGGAAATAAGATTAGGACAACAAAGACATACGAAATGGAAAAGATCTGCTGGCATTTCTATGATAATCCATTTTCATCAACGATGATAGCAGAACTGTCCAGTGCTTGATGGCAATTAATATGGCATTGAGAAATGCTTGATTTTAGCCAAATATGTGGGGAAGAAGTTAGTACTGAAGTGAACACAGCTTTAAAGGACTTATTTCCAAAAGATTGCAAAGAAGGGTAGATCCTAAAAAAAATGGAAAGGCTATATATGGGGCAATATGAGCAGCTATGACCTATATGTCTGTTTTCTTATTTCTATAAAATCCATGTACAGATTGAAGGTATCCTTAATGAAAATATGAGAAAGGAATTGGCAGGCTTTTGTAGATTATTTTCTGCATCAGACTTCATAGCCACATGTACATATGGAAGATAAGACCTGTGGGTGGATCATATGGGACCAGAGTTGAGAAGGTGGTGGAGACTGGACTGGGTTGCATGTGGGTAATTTCATGGCATTTTAATGATCCTAAGTTACTAACTGCCACTAAAATTTATCTCCTTAATCTCCATATTCTCTGGGTGCCTGTGAATCATAAACATGATCTTGGACAAAGGTAAAATTTCAGGTGACCTAAAGGGAGAGGAAAAGATGCATCATGAGCATATGCAGGATATATGTTAATCAATAATCACTTGCATTCAGATGTGATGTAAAAGTTGTCACTAAGGACATAAGAGGACATAATTTATAACACGAAAAGGAGGTAAGTGATCAACAATAATAGATGATAGATATGTTCTCCATTGGTATTCTCAGGATAAAAAGAATCAGAGGAAGGCTTCTGGCTAATGGGGTGGAATCTTGATGGAGATTTAGAGATAGAGGACAATCAGCCAAGAGGAGAAGGTATGAATGGTTTATGATCTGACCCAATGAAAGGAGTGGTCACATTCATAAACTCAAGATTTGTCAAGATGTGAAAGGAAACTAAAGATGTGATGGGGTGTATTTTTCTGTGGGTGTCAATGTATACATGTGCATGTGTGTATATTTATATGAGCTTTCTGTATATGTATATGGATTTTTATCTGTGCATGGATGAAATAAAATGAAATAATGTACCAAAAGCACTCTACAAACCTTAAAGCTCTGTATGAATGTCAGTTATCATCACCATCATCATCATTTCACACGGTAGATGAACGGGGAGAACAAATACTTACTAAGTATCTACCATGTGCCAGACACTGTATTAAGAGATTTACAAATACTATCTTAGTTGATCTCCATAATAACCCTATGAGACAAGTGGTATTATGATAACCATTTTTTAGATGAGGAAACTGAGGCAGACTTGCTCAGGGTCACATAGCTGTTAACTGTTTGAGGCTGGATTTGAACTCAAATCTTCCTGACTCCTGGTTCAGTAATATATCCTCTGCATGTTCTAGTTGAATCCATAACAAAAATGGATTGGGTTAGATATTTCCTAAAATTCTCCTCTAGCTATAGTCCATTAAGGGAAGGGAATAAGCATTGATATAGCACCTGCTATGTGCCAGACACTGTGGTAAGCACTCTACAAATACTATCTTGTTTGAGCCTCACGACGATCCTGGAAAGAAGGTGCTGTTATTATTTTACAGTTGAGGAAACTGAGGCAGATGTTGTGACTTGCCCAGGGTCTTCCTGACTCGAGGTTCTATATAACCTAGCTGCTGGAGCAGACTGAGACAAAATAAGGAACCAGAGGAAAGGATGTCTTTGGCCACAAAAGAAGATAGGGTAGTCACATGCCCAGGCAAGGCTGGCATTAACAAGTGAGTGGATGGACCAAGAGTTCCACCTCCTTATGTCAAAAGAAAGCAAAGAAGACTTTTCCAAGCTGGATGGATCCTCTACGTGGGAGCCACCCAGGATGGGCATGGCATGAATATTAGGGTTCTGATCTAGGTTATTGAAGGGAATACTTACATCGGTGAGATCACAGAGCCATTGGAGCACTTGAATATGTGTGAGCACTTGAATAACTGGTGATGTGTGCAGGACATTTGTTCTGTGAATATGGGAGAGAGACCTTTCTTCTCCACTCCTCCCTCATCCCATCCCTAATGACTTTGCTATGTGGCCACTTTCTCTGAAGCTGGGAAGAGGCATGGGAAGGAATGAGTCCCCTGGGCCTCCCCAGCCTTGCTCCCCCCCACCCCAGTGCCGCTGTTAAATGTCACAACTTTTCCTGATGAAAAATATTGATGAGATGTGTTAACGACCGAGCTCCTATCACCTCCAAACAGAAGAAAATCCCATCCAATTCATCATTCCCTCCTGCTGTCTTTGCAGAGGACTCAGGGAGAGTGAAATTTAACCCTTCTGTAGACCAGAGGCTTCAAAATGGGATATCCTGGAGATCTCAAAACCTCTGGGGAAAAAACCAAAATAAAAACAAAAACACTTCCTCTTCCTCACCTCCCCCACTCCAGGGTTAAAACAGTAGCCTAAGGAAGAGAGGCTAAACACGGCTAAAAGCCATCTTTATTTCACTCCCTCTTCCACTGTCTGTAAGTAGTTCTGCCTTCCTGAATTTCAGTGTTTCACTCTGGAAAATGGGAGCAGTAACCCTTTTAGGTGTGCTCAGAAAGCAATTTGACTATGTCTTTAAAGTGCCTAGAAAAAAAAACTGATCAGGGAAATAGAAAGAGGCTTGGTTGCCATTGGGTTCATTTAAACAGGATTCAGAGCTAGAAACCAGAGACTCCAAAGCCCTCATTTTGATAGGTGAGGACACCGAGGCTCAGGAAGAGTGAATGATTAGCACAACCTAATACCAGTTATAGGGCTGAGGCTAGAGCTGAAGTTCTGTGAGTATAAAGCCACTCCTTTTCCTGCCATATCCAACCTCCATTGTTTTAAAAGGAGAAATCTCAAAGCACAGGAAGGAAGGGAAGATGAGGGAGCCGGCCGGGTCCTCAGAAAGGTTGTAAAGTCGGGGAGATGGACCTCGTGTCCCTGCCTCCTGAGCGTCTAGGACCGTAGGGTGTCCCAGAGCTCTCTTTTTCTAGTAACTCTTTTTCCTTTGAAAAGGGAGTGACTGGGAATGCCCTCCTCCCCTTCCAGCAGAGTTATCAGTGCAAGGGAGAGGACCTAGAGAGGCAATGCTGAATAAAGAAGATGAAACACGAATGAAGAGAATTCAGGGTTGCTGGATGGGCTGCTGGAGACAGAGTCAGATTGGGGAGGGGGAGAAGGCACACATTGTAACCCATTATATTTCACGAAGAACATTAAGAGAGACATGAAACAGAATGGTAGTGTAGCCTAAGAACAAAGCGGGAAAGCGGCACTAATCCACTCAAGAGCCTCCAGTGGCTCCCTATGGCCTTCAGATAAAATGCAATTTCCTCAATTTGTCATTTAAAGCCCTACATGACCTGGCCCTGGATCACCTTTCCAGGCTTGTTTCATATTCTTTATCTTCATACTCTATATGTTTTAGTCTAACTGGCCCACTCACTTTTCCCTGAACTCAGCCTTCCATCTCCAGCCTTTGGGTCTTTGCAAAAGCTGTGCCCCCTGCCCCACTCCCTCTTCAACTCTTCCTTTAAGCATCGCTAGACAAGGCTCAGCTCAGGTGCCACCTCCTATGAGAAGTATTCTCTGATCTTCACAGTTGTTGGGACTTCCTTCCTCCTCAAATTATTCCATATGTATACTTTTGTGTTTATATGTTTCATCTATCCTCCCTCACAGGAGAAATATAAGCTATGTTGGTGCAGGGATTGCTTGTTATCTTGTCATTCAAGGACCTAGCAAAAGTACCTTATACACAGTGGGTACTCAATATATGCTTACTGGACTGGATCAGATTGGTTTTGGGGATTAGATTAGATTGGAGGAGCAAGGTTTACCCATACAGAGGCTTCCCAAAAGAGGTAGCCTTTAAAGTTAGTCTTACCCTTCAATGTGTCTTCCTGAGTTCAAATCCAGCCTCAGTCACCATGTGACCCTGGGCAAGTCACTTAACCCTGTTTGCCTCAGTTTCCTCATATGTAAAATAAGCGGGAGAAAGAAATGGTAAACCTCTCCAGTATCTTTGTGAAGAAAACCCCAAATGGGGTTGCTAAGAGTCAGACACAATGGAAAAACGACTGAACAACAACTCTTCAATGAATTTCAATCCTTTTACCTGTGGATTCGATACTCACAGTTTCTCCATTGAACTCCATGAGAGGCATCATCCTTTCCAAGAACCAGGATAGAAACAACCTCCCTGTCTCTTCCTGTTTCAGAATTCACTCTCTCCATCCCCCAGGTGGGCTACTTGCTAGATTCCTGTTCCCAGTCTGAGGGATGCCTCATTGGCAGAATCAATATGATTGACATGAGTGGAGTCCAATGACTGATTGCTAATTTCCTATTTGAGATTCCTAGGTCCACCTGTCTTCCTGGGTTCTCTCTGATGATTCACTCAGCTGCTCCCCTAGCAGAATGTTGCCGTTGTTGTTGTTTTTTTTTTTTTTACAGTTTTGTTGCCACAGACTTACAATGGAAAATAATTCATACCTTGGTGAGCCAGCACAGTCTAGGGAGAGAAATCTTGAACTTGGAGTCAGGGGCTATGATTTTGAATCTTGTTTTCAACCATTCGTTGCTGTGTGATCATGAGTAACTCAGCATAACTTTTCTGAACCTCATTTTCTCATCTATAAAATAGGGACTATGTTCTCTGCACCACCTACGTTAAAGGGGGGTTGTAAGAAAAGCACTTTGTAAACAGTAAGTAACTGTTGAAATAGGGCTCCTTGTTATGTAGTTAAGTAGAGATTCTTTTATGGAGATGACCACATAACAGACATAATTAGCAGCTAGGACGACGTGTGCTCCTTCCCCTGCTGTGGCATCTGGGCAGGGAGTCTTTGAGGAGTGTATGCCAAATGGCAGACAGTCCCCAGGTCATGTCCTGTATATAAACTTTTGAACACAGATATAGAATCATAGAATTTGATAGCTGGAAGGGACTTTAGTGGCTGCTGAATCCAAGCCCCACCTGAAAAAGTTCTGTACCGTAACATTCCAGACCCTACTTCCTCTCCCTGATCCATTCTGCTTTTGGAAAGCTCTAATCATTAGGAAGATCTTCCCCAATGTCAAACCTAAATTTACCTCTCTGCAGCTCCCATCATCCATTGCTCCTGGTTCTGCCCTCTGGGAACAAACAGAATAAGAATAATCGCTCTTCCAAATGATGGTCTCCATGGTTGAAGATGGTCATCAGATCTGGCCTAAGCCTTATATACTACAAGTTAAACGCCCCCAGTTCCTTCAATCAAGTTTCATATGATGGGGTCACAAGACCTTTCACTGTCCTGGCTGCCCTTCCCTGGACAGGGATGTGCAGACCTACACAACTAGAGCCATGTACACAACTAACAACAGTACAACTATATACACCCATAGTCCATCATTACCCCCCTTTGCTCTACTCACCACCAAACATATTGATACCCTCATGTAAATACTCATGCAATCATCCCATAGCAGAGTGTAGTGGAAAGAGCATGGAACTTGGAATCAGGAGATCCGGGGTCTAGTTTCTACTTTTCCGCTTTTGAGAGGGCAGCTAGGTGACACAGTAGATACAGTGCCAGGCCTGGAGTCGGGAAACCCCGAGTTCAAATCTAACCTCAGACACTTGCTAGCTATGTGACCCTAGGCAAGTCACTTAAGCCTGTGTGCCTCAGTTTCCTCATCTGTCAAATGGGCTGGAGAAGGAAATGGCCTACCACTTCAGTACCTCTGCCAAGAAAACCCCAAATGGGGTCATGGAGAGTTGGAAATGACTCGACAATGACAACAATGATACTTTTAAGAGGTTTGCTGGATGGTTGTTGGAATTTGAACCCAGGCGATCAGGTTCAAATTGCAGCTCTGCTACTCACTGCCTCTGAACTGCAGATCCTTCAGCTGTAACATAAGGATGAGGGACCAAGTGAGAACTGGCCTCACAGCCAGGAAGATCTGGGTTCAAATGCTGCCTCTGATCCACATTGGCTGTGTGACCACTAGACCCCCATGTCCCTCCCCCTGCCCCGCAGGGAAGTGTGGAGCAGGTGCATTGGTGGAGGGAGTTTCTTTACATGGGAGTTCTCTCTAGCAATGAAATCATGGGTCTGGTTCAAAAAGAACACGGATAATCATGCTAGCACTATTTATGCCACAGGACTGGTATAAGGATTAAATGACAGGAAAAGAGCTTTCCGGAGGTATAAGGTATATGCAAGAATCAGAGACTTATTATCTGGTTCAGAGAGAAGGGAAGGACAGGAATTGGGGTATTCCTGGGGGAAACCAGCCAGAGGGGATGGAGAATGTGGTGGGAGAAGAGGGCCAATGGATCAGTGTATCTGGAGCCCAGAAAGCTGATGGTGAACTGCACAGAGCAAGGAATGGGAGTGGGGGTTTGGAATAGAGTGTGGAATAAGGGATCAGTCCTGCCCAGCCCTCCCGCACAGCTCTCATTCCTTCTCTCTTTGCTGTTATCCGCATCTCCTTCCCTCCCACTCAGTAAGATGGTACCCCTAGCCCATTAGCATCATGCTTTCCCAAGCTGGTAAACAGGGGCCTATGAATGAGTGTTGATTACAATCAGCAGGGAGATGGGCCTGAGCGGTGGAAGGAAACCTACTTCCGCTGCTCTCCAGTCAGTGGAGATGGTGGCAGAGCTCCAGGGCCTGGGAATGGAGGGTCTTGGGTCATCCAGAATGCCCAGCAGAGCCAATGGTCTACTGCTTTGTAGAGGGGGCTGAGCACAGGGCTGCGGGAAAGTGGGGGGCTTCACTCCCTATATACTCCTCCTATATCAGTCCTGGATATCAGGCCTTCCTGGCCTAGTCAGCCACCATAGGCACAAGCTCCATCCTGGTCCTGTTCTAGGCCCTGGAAGGGAAGCTTAGGGTGCTATGAAGAGCGGTAGATTTGACGTTGGGAGATCTGGTTTTGAATCCCGGTTCTGTTACTAGCTGCGTGACCCTGGGCAGCCGAACTTCGGTGTCCTCATCTCTAGAATGATGGGGTTGGATTAGATAGGTTTGAAGTCCCTTTCTATAGACGCTAGTGCCGTAAACCTATGAAGGAGGTATTGTAGAATGAATGTTAGACTTGCAGACTCGGGTTCAAACCCTGACTGATGCATATGTTCCATGACTTCAAATAATTCTTCTCCTTCTAGGTCAAAAACCTTTGATTACTTTCTAAACCTCCCTGAGCAATTGCTCTCTAGTAATGTCTGCCTCTTGGTGACCCCATTTGGGATTTTCTTGGCAAAGACATTGGAGGGGTTTGCTATTTCCTTCTCCCATTCATTTTACAGATGAGGAAACTGAGGCAAACTGGGTTAAGCGACTTGCCCAGGGTTCCATAGCTAGTAGGTGTCTGAGTCCACTGCACTCCACCCAGTTGCCCTCATTGAACAATTAGAAAGAGTATTAGTCCTAAGAAGTCAAGGGAACTGGATTTGAATTCTGACTCTGACATTTATTAACTACGTGAATCTATACAAGTCACTTCAATTCTCCGACTTAGAATTTCATTATCTTTAAAACAATCTTAATAATACTTTGCACGATTGGCTTCCCCTTACAAGATACTTTAGGACTCAAATCTTCCTGGTTTTATCACTTGCTGAGACTTCTTGGCTCTCTTGGTTCAAAGATTGAATGCTTGAATGGATAAAGCACTGGAAACCCAGAAAATCCTGACCTTGAGGTGTGTTAGTGCTATGAGCATGGGCAAGTCTCTAAAGCTATCTGTGCCTCAGTTCTCTCCTCTGTAATATGGGAGTAAGAATACTGCTAGTCCCATGCTCACAGGCTTATTGAGACTCAAAGGGGGTAACATATGTGAAAAGCACTATGGAAATGCCAATTAGTATTATTCAGATAGTGGCCACATGGGGTCCCTAATTACCTTTCATCTTTCTTCTGTCACTGCCAGCAAAGCTAGATGTTGGGATCCTGCATCCATTCCCTCTTTCCCTTCTCATCCCATGTCTGCTGCATACACCAGACCACGAGAGAGAATTTACTCAGGCTTATTCACCATCAGAAATAAATAATACACTAGGGAAAGGTCGTTAGAAAATGGATCAAAAAGAAATCTGTCCAGGCCTAGAAAGGAAGGCCTATGAGCTTTCTGACTTAATCTTGAACTCAAATTCACCAGGCCAGGCATCGCACCACTATCTCTAACCCAAGATCATATGCCTGGCTACCAGGTCCCAAAGAGAATGGAGTTCTCCACCGCAGAGCATCCTCACTACAATGGGAATTCACCTACCTGGATGCTTTGGGTCAAGTTCCTTGATCCGTGTTCTAATCTCAGGTTTCCTCTCAGATAATCAGGAAGCTTCCGGATAGCAGATATGCTCTGGATACTCTGCTCTGTGTATTTATCTACCAAATCCTATAGCGAACTAGAGGCAGCTAGGTGGTGTAGTGGAGGGACCACTGGGCCTGGAGTCAAGAAATTGTTGTTGTTGTTGAGTTATATCCAACTTTTTGTAGTCTTGACCCCATTTAGGCTTTTCTTGGCAAAGATATGGGAAGGAAGAAAACCTGAATTCAAATCTAGCTTGAGACATTCACTAGTTGTGTGACCCTGGGTACGACACTTGATATCTACCTCAGTTTTCTCATCTCTAAAATGGGGATAATTATAATACTTAGCTCCCAGAGTTGTTGTGAGGATTAAATGAAATAATATTTGTAAAGTGCTTAGCACAGTGACTGGCATATGGAAGTCAGTTAAATGCTTTCCTTCCTTCTATCTCTTTCCAAAGAGAAGATAAAAAGATGATCACATATGTTATCTCATCATAGTTTTTCTCATCACTTCAAAAATTTCTCTGTAACAGTTGCTATGCACAAGGAAATTTTTTTTAATAAGTGTTTCTGAAGTGGAATGGACCACCTTGGGAAGCAGTGACCTCCTGACGTCATTGATCCTCTTAAAGAATGAAAGACTAGCAATGCCAATGATCTTTGGGCTTCCCATCAGTAGGATCTCTACTTCCTCGCTAAGGGAATAGCAGTTGGTCATTGGTCAGGGATGTTTCAGAGGGGACTTCCATTTAAATATGGTCTCTGAGGGCCCTTTCAGCTTTAGAATTATGGGACAAGAGATTGCCTTGGCATTCTGGTTTTGATTTAGTTCAGGAAACCCAGATAACACAGAAGTTTGATTCTACCTTGGGGTTATTCAGTGGAAATTTTCAGTTTTTTAATTGATATGTTTTGTTTCCACACCTAAAACCTTTTCCAATCAGTATTTCCTCTCCCAATAGGCCCTTCCCACTAAAACAACAACAACAATGATGACAGTTAAGCAAATGTATCTAATATTTCTTTTTTATTTTTTCCAATTACATGCAAAGACGATTTTTAACATTCATTTTTAAAAATTGAGTTCTCAGTTTTATCCCTCCTTCACCTCCCCACTCACTAAGACAGTAAGCAATTTGACATAGTTATATATGTGCAATCATGTAAAATGTGTTTCCATATTAGTTGTGCTGTGAAAGAAGAAACGATCAAAAGGAACACACACACACACACAATAAATGAAAACAGTATTATTTGATTAGCATTCAGACTCCATCAGTTATTTCTCTGATTATGGATAGCATTTTCTTTCATGAGTCTTTTGGAATTGTCATGGATCTTTGTATTGCTGAGAAGAGCTAAGTCTGTCATAGTCGATCATCACACAATGTTGTTGATACTGTGTACAATGTTCTCCTAGTTCTGCTCATTTCACTTTGTATCAGTTTAAGTAGTTTAGGTTTTTCTGAAATTTACCTATTGTCATTTTTTTTAGGCAATTGGGGTTAAGTGACTTGCCCAGGTTCACACGGCTAATAAGTGTCAAGTGTTTGGTCTGAGACCAGATTTGAACTCAGGTGCTCCTGCCTTCAAGGCTGGTGCTGTATCCACTGAGCCACCTAGCTGCCCCCTATTGTCATTTCTTATAGCAAAATAGTGTTCTATTACATTTATACACCATGACTAGTTCAGCCATTCCCCAAATGATGGACATCCTCTTGCTTTCCAATTTTTTGCCACTACAGAGCTGGTATAAATATTTTCGTATATGTAGATCCTTTACCCTTTTTAAAGAACTCTTTGGGATACAGACCCAGTAATGGTATTGCTGAGTCAAAGGGTATGCACAGTTTGAGTGCCCTTTGGGCATAATTCCAAATTGTTTTCCAGAATGGTTGGATTAGTTCACAACTACACCAATAATGTGTTAGTGTCCCAATTTTCCCATATCCTCTCCAATATTTATCATTTTCCTTTTTTGTCATACTAGCCAATCTGACAGGTGTGAGGTTGTACCTCAGAGTTGTTTCAATTTTCATTTTTCTAATCAATAGTAATTTAGAGCATTTTTCATATGACTATAGATAGCTTTGATTTCTTTGTCTGAAAACTACTTGTTCACATCCTTTGGCCATTTATCAATTGGGTAATGACTTGTATTCTTATAAAATTGACTCAGTTCTCTATATATTTGGGAAATGAAGCCTTTAGCAGAGACACTTGCTATAAAGATTGTTCCCCAGCTTTCTGCTTTCCTTCTCATCTTGGTTGCATTGGTTTTGTTTGTGCAAAAAAATTAATTTAAAATAATCAAAATTATCCCTTTTACATTTTGTAATATACTCTATCTCTTGTTTGGTCATAATTTCTTCCTTTTCCACAGATCTGACAGATAAACTATTGCTTTCCTAATTTATTTATGGTATCTCCCTTTTTGTCTAAATCATATAGCCATTTTGACCTTATCTTGGTACATGGTTTAAGATGTTGGTCTATACCTAGTTTCTGCCATATTGTCTTCCATTTTTCCCAGTAGTTTTTGTCAAATAATGAGTTCTTATCCTAAAAGCAGGGATCTTTGGGTTTATCAAATGCTAGATTGCTATGGTCATTTACTACTGTGTCTTGTGCATCTAAGCTATTACACTGATCCACCACTCTATTTCTTAGACAGTACAAGAAAGTTTTGATAATTGCTGCTTTGTAATATAGTTTGAGATATGGTATGGCTAGACTACTTTCCTTCACATTTTTTTTCCCATTAATTGCTTTGGTAGACTTGACATTTTGTTCTTCCAGATGGATCTTGTTAAGATTTTTTCCTAGCTCTATAAAATAATTTTTTTGGCAGTTTGATTGGTACGACACTGAATAAGTAAATTAATTTAGGCAGAATTGTCATTTTTGTTATATTGGCTTTGCCTACCCATGAGCAATTGATATTTTCCTAATTGTTTAGATCAGAGTGTCTAATACTTCAGTTGCAACTGAAAACACATGTAACCTTCAACTCATAATTTACCATTTATTAACCAAAAGAAGTGTATTTTAGCCATTTCATTCATTTGTGACCAACATTGACCATAATTGTATTTGACTTCTGTTACCTTTTTATGTTGTCTTCATTACCTTATTTCAGCGATTGCATATGTTGTTCTCTTATTTCTCCTGTCTTTTAATTGCATCATATAATCAAAGTCTTCACAAATCACTTTAAATTCTTCATATTGATTATTACTTATGAACTAACAATATTCTGTAACATTTACATATTACAGATAGTAATATTTAGTAAACAGTAAATAGTAAAATTCCCAATCTTTGGGAACATGGTTTGTTTCAACAGAGGTGTAGGAACTTCTTGGAGCAAGCAATACATTTTGTGAGAGCACTAGTCATAGACATGTGCTCCTGCTGACACTATGTTTGACTCAGATCATGTGACTTTAAACAGATGAAGCTACCTTGAGCTGGCCTCCCTATCTTTAGTTGGTTCTCTGTGAGTTGTGTGCCATATTTCTGCTTCATTGCTCTCTCATTATGTTTTTGAGAATTGATATTTCTCTAAGGAAATGGGCAAAAATTGTCGCTTTTAAAGAGCATATTTCAGTGACTGCTGGTGATATTGGAGCCGCTGTTGGTGTGGGCAAATCAAGAGTTTCCTAGATTATTCAAGTCCACAGTGAAAACAGGATCACTTGAACCAAAGATCAAAGGAAAGTATGGCCAAAAATGAAAACCAATGCCAAGAGCTGAACAAATTGTTGCTGCAAAACAACCTAATTAATCCTAAGAAAACAAGCAAAGACATTGAGGGGGACTTGGCAGCTGAAGGTGTTATTACTTATGCCTCTGCAGTTTGGTATAGGCTTCTTGAAGTTGGAAGAAAACTAGTTAAAAAAAAACCAAACCCAAATACCCGCTAACCTTTGCTATGGGCAAGACTGCAGTACTAAAGATTGGAAATATAATTGTGACTGAGGAAGCTTGCTTTCTCGTTCAAGGCTACGCCAAAAACATTGTCAGAAGTTCACGTGAACCCGTAAAAGCTAGACATCTTCATTTGGCTAGAAAACTTTCACCTTCCCTCCACCACATACATATATACATAGAAACATACACACACACAAACACACACACATATATATATACACATATACACACAGAGAGACACACACAGATATGTATATTGCTTTTAGTGGGCCTATAAGTCTTGTCCCATCAAAGGAATGATATTCAAATTTTGAGAACTATATTGGTATATTGAAAGGCAGACTCATTCCAGAATTATAGAGATTCTCAAATGGAGATGGGTTACTGCCATATAACTTTACCATGCCACTGATTGAGAAAGGCTAAAAAATGTATCCAGGGGCAGCTAGGTGGTGCAGTGGATAGAGTACCGGTCCTGGATTCAGGAAGACCTGAGTTCAAATCCTGCCTCAGACACATAACACTTACTAGCTATGTGACCCTGGGCAAGTCACTTAACCCCATTGCCTAGCCAAAAAACAAAACAAAACAAAACAAAAAAAAGAAATGTATCCAAGAGATAGAGATAAACATGTTTTAATGGCTTGGGATCACTCAATTTAAATTCCATCGAGCTATCCATCAATTGGGGAATCGCTGAACAAGCTGTGTTATTTGATTGTGATGGAATGCTTTTGTTTTATAAGAAATGACAAGTAGGATGGATTCAGAAAATCTTGGGAGTCTTATATGAATTGATGCAAAGTGAAGTGAACTGAAACAGGAGAATGTTGTGCGCAGTAAAAACAATAGTATAAGATTTAGCTACTCTGAGCAATACAATCAATCATCCAAGACAATTCTAAAGGACCCATGATGAGAAATGCTATCCATCTCTGGAGAGAGAAGTGATGAACTGAGTGCAGATTGAAGTATACTTTTTCTACTTTTTTGTTTTTCTTTTGTGTGTGTGTATGTTTTCTCTTGCAACATGGCTAATACAGAATTACGTTTTGCATACTTCACATATATAATTAATATAATATTGCCTTCCCTCTCAAGGGGGTGTGGGAGGGGAAGGGAGGAGAGAGAATTTGGAACTCAAAATTTTTTAAAATGAATGTTAAAAAATTTTTTAAATGTAATTAAAAATATTTAACAGAATTAATAAACCACATTAAAAAGAAAAAATATGGACTATAATCAAGGCTGGTTGTAGAAAAATGGACTTTGTCAAAGGTCTGCTTAATATCCAATAAGATAAGTGATTTCATCATGAAGCTTTATAGAATATGCATCAAAATCTTGCAAACTCAAGGTCATATTATGTTTAAAAAGAAGTCATTGCAGCAAAAGAAGGGCATGTGGCATATTAAAAGTTTTTTAAAGATGTAAAAAGTCATAAGGTTTTAATTACCCTATTTTGTCTCAGTTAATTTGCACGCCACTGTAGCTTTTTGCTATTATGAAAAGTGCTGCTAAAAACAAGAACGTGAAACTGGAAAGTGCTGCTCTCAATATTTTTGCACAGATGGGGGCCTTTCTTTCTTTTACTCCTTGGGGAATAAGCCTAGGAGTGGGATTTCTGGATTAACGTGTATGAACAATTTAAGAACTTTTCTCACATAAATCCAAATTGTTTCCCAGAACGATTAGACCAATTCACAGCTCCACAGTAGGTGTCTTTTTAAAAAAGCAAACAAATAAAACCCTTGCCTTCTTACATGGTTCAGTCAAAAAATTCATGTCTGCGTTTGGTTCCATTCCAACTTTATTTAGTTTGAAGACCCCTGGACTGTGAGTCAGGGAACCTTAGTTATGATCCCAGTTCTCTGATTTCTAGCTGTGTGATCTTTAACACGGCACTGTCCCTCCCCAGGCCTTAGTTTCCTCAATTGTATGGAAGGAGAATGTCAGAGCTAGCTTTTATTAGCAAGAATATAATGAAAATTTTTTTTAAAAAACCTTTTGTTGTGAGCAGTTAGACATAAGAAAGGCAGAACCACTGGACTTGTAAGGGGGATATTATGACCTTGCCCACTTAGCTTTTTTGTTCAAATTCATTTACATTACAATCAGAGAGGGCCTTAGGCTAATAACCTCTGTTTAAGCCCTGATGGAGTTTATCCTCAAAACCGACCTCAAAGGCTCTTCCCCTACCAAAATAAAAACAAAAACAGAAACAAACAAACAAACAAACAAACAAACAAAAACAAATCACAGGCTGGGACCTGGCATTCAAGGCCTTCTACAATACCTTGCTAGCCTTATGGCATATTGGTCTCTCTAGCAACTTATGCTACATTCATAACATGTCTTCTCAGCCCCTCAGTTGAGGATTGGCATCTTTCACTGCTCTGCCTTTGCCTCTTCTGTTTGTCATGCTTCCCTCTGTCTTTTTGCCTGTCTAGATCCTACCTGTTCTTCAAACCGCAATTCAGAATGCCACTGCTCCCAAGAAGCCTTCCCAAATCTTCCCAACACTCTCCCTTCAACACATGCACTGGAGTACCACCCTTCCTTTGTAAACCTTACAGAGCCTCATTTTGTAACTTGAATTCATGACCATGGAATTTGCGTTTTAGATCTTTATGTCCTGTCTTAGATTGTAAGCTCCCTGAGAGGAAGGACTGAACCTTGTCTAAACAATGTCTCTCACTGAGAGTATTTAGCACATTCTGTGTTCTAAGGCCCCTTCCAGCTCTGACCTGCTAAACCCATGAACGCCCAAGACTGCCTGTCACACTTTGGGTTCTCACAAAACATGAAATGATGCAGGGGCTTTCCCAAGTCCCATGATGGGTAGCCAGCTAGCTGGGTGACCCTCTCCATCCCTGAGCCAGTCCTGCTGAGGCTTCCTGAAGGTGTGGAAGGTAGGAGGGGCAGGAGCAGGGCTAGGTGTGCTGGAAGGGAGACGTTTTCAGATCCTTCACTCTGATGCACATTACCCTTCTCTCCTGGGAATGGTGAAGGAAGGAAAGCCATGTGGGAATTTTCCATGGGGGAGGGGAATGATGGGAGATATAGAGAGTGCAATCCTAGCTGTGCCCAGGAGGTGGGAGGTGGGAGAGAAGAGAAGCAGCCTGCTAGCTCTTTGGACAGGAGAATCTAAGCTGCTCAGGATGAAGAGGAACCATGCATGACTTACCACTAATCTGAGGAAAATAGGAATGTAGATTTAGAGCTGGAAGGGACACTGAACATCAACTAATCCAAACCCATAATTTCCCAAAAGAGGAAACTGAGGCTCAGAGACGTTTAACAATTTGCCCAAGGTCACACAGCTAGTAAGTAGCAGAGCCTGGATCGGAACTCAGGTCCATGGACTACAAATCTCACTCTGTAAACACAGTGCTCCCAAAAAAGCAATGAGATTTTGGTGAGAGGATCTGAGTTCAAATCCCAATTCTGTTGCAACTTTTTTTTTCATATAAAGTGTTGTCTTTTTCTTCTCTCTGAACCTCAGTTTCTTCATTTGTAAAATATGGAAGTTGGATTAGTTGATCTTTACAGTCTAGCTCTATTTGAAAGCGTGTATTAAGTGACTTCCACATGCCAGACACTGCTAGGTGCTGGGTACATAAATGAAACAGTCCCTGCCTTCGTGGAAGTGGTTTATATTTTTGTGGGAGAAAACAATATGTACACAAATAAGTAAATAAAGCTACAGAGAAAATACAAAGCAATTGGGGAGGAGGAGCATGAATTAATGTGAAAATGAGGCAAATCTCTTGCGCTGAACCTTGAAGGCATTCTAAGAAGTGGAGGTGAAGGAGAACATTACAGGTATAGGAAAGAGCCTGGACAAAAGTTCAGACATAGAGATGGAGGGTTGGTAGACCAAGCCAGTTTAGTTAGAAGGGAGAGAGTATGTATGCATTGAGACAGGGGCAGTGTAACATGAAACTAACCTAGAAAGATAGACTGGACTTAAATATAAAACAGATAAATGTGAACTAAAGGCAATTGCAACATCTTGAGCAGGGGAACGATATAGTTAGATCTATGCTTTAGAAATACCAACTTGGCTATAGGGAGGATGGATTGGACAGGGGGAGAGGAGAGGCAAGAAGACTGAATTATAATTGCTATTGCAAAAGTCTGGAAGAGAGGTGATCAGGGTCTCAACTCAACTAGGTGGCCATATGAGTTGAGAGGATGGATTCTGTGAAAATTCAATTGACAAGACGTGGCAACTGCTTGGATATAAGGGGTAGAGGATAACTCTGAGGTGGTAAACCTCGGTGCCTAGAAGGATAGCGGTGCTCTCAAAAGAAATAGGGAAGGGAGCTGGGTGGGTTTAGGAGCAAAGACAATGGAATCCGTTTTGGCTATGTGGAAGCTGAGATGCCTACTAAACATTCCAGTGTAGATGTCCAAAAGGCAGTTGGTAATGCTCAAGAGAAAGATGAGGGCTGATTAAGTAAGTTTGGGAGCCATCTCCATAGAGGTGATAAGTGAACCAATGGAGTTGATAAGGATACCAAAAAAGAGTGCAAAGTAGGAGAAAAGAATCTAGGATAGAGTCCCGAGGTACACCTGCATATAAGGGTAGATTCATGGATGAAGATCTAGCAAAGGAGATTGGGAAGAAACAGTCACACAGATAGTGGGAGAACCACAAGAAAAAAAATCACAAAATCCCAAAGAAGAAACAATAATCATCATGAAGGGGTGGTCAATGGTGTCAAACATTGCAGAGACATTAAGAAGGATGAAGCCTGAGAAAAGGAAACACGTATATATATATAGATACACACATATATATCTTTCATTTTAATTTTTAATTTTTAGCCGTTAATAGATTATTGGTAACCATGGAGAGCAATTTCAGTCTAGTGATGAGGTCATAAACCAAATTGCAAAGGGTTGAGAAGAGAGTAGAACATGAGAAGGAAATAACAAATATAGGAAGAATTTCCTAGGATTTGAGCTTTTAAAAGGAGGAGAGATATAGGACCATAGCTTGAGAAGATGGCAGGGTCAAGTAAAGGTTTTCTAAGAATGAGGTAGGGCTGAGCTTGTTTGTGGACAGCAGGAGAAATCAGTTGCTCTTGGTGAAGATGAGAAAAAGAGAGGGGATGACAGAAGGTGAAAGTTTCTGGAGGAGATAGAAGGGGATGGGATCAAGGGCACAAGCAGATTGGTTGGTTTAGTTAAGAGGAAGGGCACTTTCTTCCTCTGAGACTAGCCAAAAGATGGAGAGAATGGGGATGCTATGCTATTGAAGGAATTGGAGGGATAGATATGGAGAAAAGAAAACATGTGACAGATGGCCTCAGCTTCTCAGTGAAATATAAGGCCAGGTCCTCTACTGAGACGGAGGAGGGAGGGATGTCATAGGTGACTTAGGGAGAGAAGAAAGGTTTTGGAACAGATGCTTTAGAGAATGAGATAGGGAATCAGTCAAGGAAGAGTAAAAGGGTTTTTGTGTAGCAGTGAAATCTCAGCTGAGATCGAATAACATAAGTTTGTGGTGGACCCAATCAGATTTTCCCCAGTGGCATTCAGCATCAATGAGCAGGAGCAGAGAAAGTGGGTGGTGAGGGCAATTCAAGGATGGGTTTTGTAAAGGGAATGAGCAGGGATAGGATGGTAGGGAAAAGGATTCCATGGTAGAGGAAAGGTTAAAGTGTTTTGGGGTTTGTGTGTGTGTGTGTGTGTGTGTGTGTGTGTGTATTTATAGGGCTTATGACTTTGTCAATGTATAGGGCTCTTGGTAAGAAATGTTATCAATTAAGGTCAGCACCTTCTCCACAATTTATAATTTTGGAGAGCTGTCTGGGAGCACTGAATGACTAGGTCACAAGTCAGTTTTTGTGGGCAGGGAGGTTTGCCTCTAGGTCTCCTTGCTACCCACAATGCCAGGCTAACTTTCAGGTTGGAGATGAAATGGTTAAAAATAGTGTCAAGATTTTGAAGAGAGGAAAGCAAACCCCGTATAGGGGTAATGACTTAGAAAAGCAGGGAGGGGTAGGGGTGAGTGGAGGTGGTGGTGAAAAGATGCTCAGTAGGATTAGGAGGAATGAAGTTCAGGAACAGATGAAAGAACAGGACATTATAATCCATTATAGTCATATACTCCTTAGCTCTGTCAAATGGATCCAAACCAGAAAGTAATTTTATAGGGGTAACAATATTAAATAAGGGTGCATTACCATCTGCTCTGTCCTCTATGTATTTTCCCTCCCATTAGAATGTGAGCTCCTTGAGAGCAGGGACTGTCCCCATGTTTCTCTTTATACTCCCCAAGGTTTAACACAGTATTATGTAGTACATAGTAGGTGCTTAATAAATGTCTTTTCATCCATTCATTCACATAAAGCTCTTTGCAAATATTAAAGTGCTAACCCCAAGGAGATAAAAGAGGGGAAGGATCCATGTGCACAAAAACATGTTTCTAGCAGCTTTTTTTTCTGGTGGCAAAGAATTGGAAACTGAGGAGGGTGCCTATCAACTGGGGAATGGCTGAGCAAGTCATGGTATATGAATGTGATGGAATGCTATTGTACTCTAAGAAATGATGAAGCGTATGGTTTTAGAGAAACCTGGGAAGACTTCTATGAACTGATGCAGAATGAAGTGAGTAAAATCAGGAGAAATTTGCATAATAGCAACAACTTTGCAACCCTTTAGAATTCTGACCAATGCAACGACAAACCACAATTCCAGAGGACTTCTGATAAAACACGCTTCCTACCTGAAACAGAGGTGATTGACTCAGATTTAGTGCAGACTCAGTGAAGATTAAGACACTTTTTTTTGACAATCAACAGGAGAATTTGTTTTGCTTGACTCTACATGTTTTGTTTTTGTTTCTCAGTTGGGGGGGAAGGGAAATTAAGAGAAGGCAGACTTGCTGATTGAAAAAATTAAAATTTTATTTAAAGAGAATTAAAGATCAATTAAATTATAAAAATTAAATTACTATGTAAATGTAAATTATGTAAATTACTATGCAAATTAAAATACTATGTAAATGTTAAGTATCATTATTATTATATTCATTTATGCTCAATGGAATCTGCTTATCCTATTTTGTGACTTCTTTTGCTTTTTCATTCTTTCATTCACTTATTCACTAATTCATAGGGGAATTTCAGAGTTCTTAATCACAGAGATGGACCTCTTGTGGATGATTGATTATGGGGAAATAACCATACTTGTGTGTATTTGAGGTGAAGAGAAGGTACAGGGCATAAAAACTGAGATGGTTGATGAACTGGGAAGCCAGGGTATTTCAGGTTATCTGACCATGCATCTTGAAATTTCCCAAGTATAAAGGCAAGACTTGGGGTGGGGAGGAAGATTGTGAGCCAGGAACAGAACCCTGGAGAAAGATTAGACAGCCTCTGAGGTCTCTTTCTCTACCTAGAATACAATGAAGAAGTGACCTTGAGGTTGGTTACCTGCTGGCACCAGAATCTGGTTAGGGTGAGCTGTCTGGCTAAAATAAAACACCAAGTAAGAAAGGTGACTGAAGGATGGCCCTAGTGAGAGGTGACAATGAGGAGTAGGGAGCATGACTCCTCCTGGCCCAGTGTGTATTTGTGTGTGTGTGTGTGTATGTGTGTGTGTGTGTGTGTGTTTAAGGGAGTGTGTGTGTATATGGGAATGTGTATGTATATGTGTGTGTATTTATATCTATATCTATATGTGTGTGTGTGTGTGTGTGTGTGTGTGTGTAGGGTATGGGATAGGGCATGAGAGAAAATACATGTAATAGTAGAGACCTTGGGTGACCAAGGATGCAGTATTATCTAGCAGAAACCAGGTTTCCATGGTTTTAAGAAGATAGAAGGAATGCAAAGATGAATGATCCTCTGCCCCTAAGAATGTAAGGTCCTTGAGGACAGAGGCTATTCCAGCTTCATTTTTGTATCTCCAGCTGTTTAGCACAATGCCTAGCACACAGTAGGTGCTTAATCAGCTTATTGATTAAAATGTTTATTGATTGATTTGGTAGGGTGGTTGACAAGTTCTAATGGAAAGGCAATATATTAACAATTGAACAAGGGCTCTAGAGAGCACAATGGAAGGGGCCAGGGAACCCAGGAAGGCCAGGGCTGCAGTGAAGGAAGATGACTGGTCAGGGAGCGGCTAAAGGAGAAGTTTCCCCCAGGTGGCCATCTCTCTAACGCACAAAGATTCAGAGAGGGGGAGAGAATAAGCAAACAGTAAGACAATGAATGGCCACAGAGAGCAGGGCCTTCATCCACAGTTCAGATGTAGCAGGGGTGGGTGCCTCTAGCTTTTCTTTCCTTCTTTGGGAAAGTCACTTAACTTATGTGGGCTTCAGGTTCCCTCGAGTAAAATAAGGGGGAATGATCTATCCCCAAATCATAATAGCACAGAATCAGAGATGTAGGGCTGGAAAGAAAACCCTCCTCATTATATAGATAAGACTGAGGCAAAAACAGTGTAAGTGACTTGCCTAGGGTCACAAAGTCAGTAAGTATCTGTAATGGGATTTGAATCCAGGTCTTTCTGACATACATAAGATCCGGTAATTGATCCATTTAGTAAATGACAGTTTCAATCTAACAGTCTTATTTAAATAAAGAGTTTCCAGTATAGCAAAATCTTTTTTTATGAATGAATGAAAGAAAGCCAAAGCATTCATTAAGCACTTGCTATGTGCCATTTATAACATTGCTATTGGCAGGTAAGACCATCACCCTTCTGATACACTAGCCATGTTTTATATCAGACTTGCGCTATTTGGTGTTGCTATATTTTACAGATAAGAAAACTGAGGCAGATAGGAGTGAGGGACACACATTTTGTTTGATGGTCCACCTGAATTTCAGCAGCAATGCTGTCTCCATTAGTCCTTTAACAGGCCCTAACTTCCAAATACTGAGCACTGAGCATGCAGCCTGCTGGTCTAAACACCTGCCCTGAGAGAAGAATATTGATTTTCATTGATGTTCTTCTCCTGGGTAGCATAGACTTTTCCAGTTAGGCAGAGAGGGTGATGGGATCTCATGTTCCCCCAGGCTGGTAAAGGGGATGTGCTTAGCTGCAAGGTTGAGTGAAGAAATGATCTTGCCTATTTAATTAGAATCAGTCTGGTCAAGTAGAAAGAGCATGACAGAGGCCTAGAATCAGAAACATTTTCCATGCTTCTCTAGGAAGGTGACCTGCCTTCCACTCTCCCCTAATTTTGTATAGCTCTCCTTTATGCATTATTTTCCCTCTCTAGAATGTAAACTCCTTGGGGGCAGGAACTGTCTTGTTTGTTTGTATCCCCCGTCCCAAGTGCTGAACACAGTGCCCTCTCTGTATATAGTAAGTGCTTAACAAATGCTCTATGTGCCACTGTATCTATCTGTCTGTCTGTCTATCTATCTATCTATCTATCTATCTATCTATCTACCATCTATCTGTCTGTCTGTCTGTCTATCCATCTATCTGGATTTTAGTCCTGGTCCCACCACTTGCTAGGTCTTGGACCATAATTGATTCAATCTCTCTTCATTCTCAATTTCTCCTGTATTTTTACTGATTTAGAAAGATCTTAGATTTGGAGTTAGAAGGTCATTCCAGATTACTTAGTCAAACTCTGTCATTTTATACATGGGGAAACTGAGGCCCAGAAAGCTACAGTGACTTGCCCAATGTCATACAGTTGAAAAAGAAGAGCTGGGATTCCAACTCAATTCCTTCAATCCCAAATTCCTCTCCATTTCCATTGCCACACGCTACCTGTAAGCTCTAGCAATTCTCTGTACCAGTAGGCATTTAGTAAAAGGTCACAGGATCATAGATCTCAAGTTAGAAGGGGGTTTAGAGGTAAACTTGGGCTGCTAGATGGTGCCATAATGCCTAGAACATTGGGCCTGGAGTCAGAAGACTCATCTTCCTGAATTCAAATCTAGACTCAGACGCTTACTAGCTGGATGACCCTGGGCAAGTCACTTAACTCTGTTTGCCTCAGTTCGCTCATCTGTAAAATAAGCTTGAGAAGGAAAAGGCCAACCACTCCAGTGTCTTTGCCAAGAAAGCACCAAATGGGCTCACGAAGAGTTACATACAATTAAAAATGACAGAACAACACATAGAAGTCATCTTGACCCAAATCCTCATCTGTAAGATGAGGAAACTGAACTCCAGAGAGGGGAATGGGCTTAACAAAGGTCACACAGAATAAATGGCAGGATTTAAACTCAGGTCCTTTGATTCCAAACCCAGCACTCTTTCCATTCTACCATGGACAGTTCCTGGTTGTGTGACCCTTAGGCAAGCCACTTAACTGCTGTCTGCCTCAGTTTCCCCACCTAAAAACACAGATAATAATAGCACCTACCTCCTATAGTTTTTGTGAAGATCAAATGAGATATTATTTTAAAAGCAGCGTGCAATCCTTAAAGTGTACTACAAATGCTAGCTGTTGTTGTTGTTGAAAGAATCATCATTCTCAATAAAATTTATTCACTCCAAATGTATGATTATGAATAATAATAATAACTGGCATTTATATAGCTCTTTCAAGTTTGCCTTATAATGCATTATCTCATCTGATAAAGTAGGACATTTCATCCTCATCTCCATATGTAAACAGAATTTTAAAAGGTCAGAGAAAAATGGCAGCCCTATCATGTAGGGGTATTGCAGGAAGGTTTACAAAGCACTTTAGGTGTATTATCTAATCTGATTCCTTGCAACAATCCTAAGAGGTGTGTGTTACAGCTATTATTATCCACATTTTACTGTTGAGGAAACTGAGCCTCACAGAGATTAAGTGTTATCTCCATGGTCACACAATGAGAAGATACGGGAAGTAGAATTTGAAACCAGGTCTCTCTTAAGTCTAGGTCCAATGACCTTTTCATTATGTACGGTGCCTGGCACATGATAAGAGTTATAGAAATGTTAGCTTCTTCTTCTTCTTCTTCTTCTTCTTCCTCTTCTTCTTCTTCTTCTTCTTCCTCTTCCTCTTCTTCTTCTTCTCCTTCTCCTTCTCCTCCTCCTCCTCCTCTCCTCCTCCTCTTTTTGTTCTTGTTCTTCTTCCTCTTCACCTAGGGCCACACAGGTAGTAAGTGGAAAAGTTAGGATCTGAGTCAACAGCTTGTGATTTCAGAACCTGTCCTCTTTCCATTGTGACTCTTTGCCTGTCTGTGTCATCTCTGATTTTTTTGTCCCTCATGCCTGGAATAGACTCCCTCCTCACTTCCACCTCTAGGAATCCCATGTTTACTTCAAAAAAGGAGACAGCTACATAGCACAGTGGATAGAATGTTGGACTTGGGAGTCAGGAAGACCTGAGTTCAAATTCCACTGCAGACATCTTATGAACTGTGGCAAGACACTTAAATACTCTCAGCCTCATTTTCCTCATCTGCAAAATGGGGGTAATGATAGGATCTCTGTGATAGGGCAGTTGTGAGGCTCAAATGAGATAACTTGCTCACAGGGATCTGCAAACCTTAAACAGTAGGTTATTATTCAAGACGCTGTTCAAGCACCATCTTCTAGGTTAGAAAACATTTCCTGATGCCCCGGTTTCTAGTGCCCTTCCTCCCAGTTTATTCTATGTATTGTGACATAATTCTATATTTTCCCCTGATAGACTATAAGCTTCTTGTGGGCAGCAACTGTTTCATTTTTATATTTGTACCCCTTGGACCTTGCGAGTTCCTAGGACATGGTAAACACAATAAATGCTCATTTGCTCATTCGTTCATTCATGGTCAACTTTCAAATTTCTGAAGGGTAAAATGGAAAACGGCAGGTAGTCCAACTCTTTGGCCTTGCCACAAAAATAGGGAAGCAGTTTTGTGAGCAGGGGTCCTCAGGCCAGATGCCTAACTTTGCCCCCATCACCTGCAAAACCCTCATCATTCAACATGAGACCTTTCCTACCAGAGCTATGACTAGCAATTTAGTTCCAAAGACAACTGGCATGGAATGGATCTGGGACAAGAAGCCAGAAATTCTCCCTGAAATCAACTAATGCAAGAAAGAATTAAGATAAATTTAGTTAAGTGAGAGGGGAGACTTTAGGACTCTGAGAGTGCTTGGAGGCTGCTTCCAGGGAAGTCACCTGAAAGAGGTGGGGGAAGTCAGAACAGGGTGTGTCTGACCCCAGGGACAAGCTCACCTGGGCTATAGGATAAGAGAGAGTGGGAGAAGCAAAGCCATCTGGTGGTGTCCTATTTTAATTATTTATTCTTACTAACTAGGTGCTAACTAAGCTAAATTGTTTCTATGTTGCTAAAGGAATATAAGGGCAGCTAGATGTCCCAGTGAATAGAACACTGGGGGGGGGGGTAGAATCAGGAGATTCTTTTTCATGAGTTCAAATCTGGCCTCAGACACTTCCTAGTTGTGTGACTCTGGGCAAGTCACTTAACCCTGTTTGCCTCAGTTTTCTCATCTGTAAAACCAGCTGGAGAAGGCAAGGGCAGACTATTCCAGTATCTGTGTCAAGAAAACCCAAATGGGGTCACAAAGAGTTGGAACAACACAACAAAAGGCAAAATATAAATATAACAATTAAATTGCACAATCTTTTTAAATTATTACTTTTAACTTTTTGAACCCTCTAAATTCCAGTGCCCCAAGATGAGCTCTAATCACCCTGCCTTAGTTCTGACACTGATTCCTATAACAAAGTAGAGGCAGAGCTAGGAAGATGGCTGATTGGAGCCCTGCCTCTGATTCTGGTGACCTGTGTGGCCTTGGGCAAGTCATTCAACTTCCCTGGCTTCAGTTTTCCTCACCTGCAACATGAAGGGAATGCACCTGATGGCTTCCAAGGTCTAGTTTGGATCTTATGCACTAAGCTTCTTCATCTTTATGGACTCAGGTTTAGCCTAGTTATAAAATCTTGACTGTGCAAGTATTCACCAGTTTCTGCTCATTTTCATTATTGAAACCCCCGAATGGCACCTTTTGGCCAAGGACTTCTGACCTCCTCCCCCCAGGAGCCATTTTAGCATCCAAACAAGACCACAAAGGTCAGAAATGAACATTTCCCTCACCTTAAACTGGAGACATTGGGTTCCTCCTGGGGTTATCTAGCCAAGTGCCTCAACAATCTGGCAGAAGTAATTAAAATCATCACTTCTTCCCAGCCCTAACAAAAGGAATGCTCAACAAAGGACAGCCACTTCAGCCTGTTTTCGAGGGTCCAGTTCATTTTAAATTGACAGCAAAGTGCTTTAAATTCAAAGGTCATGGGAATCAGACATCTCAACAGCTTTTTATCCCCCACAAATAACTGGTTATATTGATGACTCAGAGAACATGCACTAAATAATCAAACTGATTTGGAACAATACAATTTTCATTTATGTGATGTGTTTTCCTCATCTCCCAATAGAATGCCAGTTCCTTGAGGTTAGGGGCTGATTCATTTTTGCCCAGCCCAGAGATTTACACACTTGCTGCAAGCTTAGGATTTCACCAGTGGGGGAACTCCTAGCACGGAAACTCCCTCCACTGTTGCAGATCAGTGACACACAGGTTCTGTTGATGAATCATGCCAGTGCAGAGTGTTAGAATGGGATTTGAACTCTGTCTAATTTAGCCTTATCATTTTGCAGATTAGGAAACCGAAGCCCAGAGAGCTTAAGTGATTTGCCCAAGTCATGGTAATTATCATAGGATCATAGATTCAGAGCTAGGAAGGAGCTTGGAAGTATCTAGTCTAACCCCCGTTATATTACAGAGGAGGAAACTTAGGTCCGCTGATGTTAAATGACTTATCCAAGGTCATGCGAGTACTAAGTGCCAGAAGTGGGATTTGAACCCAAATCTTCTGAGGCTCTTTCCATGGTATCACATTCATAAACTATCAAGCTGTTGTTATCATTAACCGAGGAATAGCATCTGGCCAATGTCCAGGAAAATCCCCTGGGATGCCCCAAGGAGGCTCGTGCCCCATATTACAGGAGCATGGAGCCTGAGCATCCCGGAAGGCTTGGAATGTTATTCTTAGAATTCCGACTCACCCGCTTCCTCAGCGACACCAGCTGAGATGATTGCTGCAGAAAGGGAAGACTGAATAATTAAAGCAACCAGGCAGGCACACCAACACACACACACACACACACACACACACGCACGCGCGCACGCACACAAAAGAGGAGGAAGCAGTATGGCAGAGGGCTAAAAGAACAACCATTTATTAAGTATCTTCTAGGTGTTTTATAAATACTATCTCATTTGATCCTCATAACAACCCCGGGAGGTAGATGTCTTTTTATCCCCATTTTGTAGTTGAGGAGACTGAGGCAAACAGAGATAATGTGACTTGCCCAAAGTCACATGGCTAGTAAGTGTCTGGGGTTAGATTTGAACCCAAGTCTTCCTGTCTCTAAGCTTAGTGCTCTATTCATTGGGCTGCTAAGTGCCCCGCTACAGGACAGAGGAGGTAGAGCTGAAAAGGACCTCTAGCTGACAGCTGAATACTGCACCCGCTAGATGCCCTTTTCTGTGTTAGTGAGCCAGTCTGTCTATGGGATCATGGAACTTAGAACCAGAAGGGACTTCATCCAGCCCCCTCATAGGGCGCCACCATTCCTCCAGTCCACAACCTTGGAGTCAGCATTAATTCATCTGTCACAACTTCTAATCAGGCACCAAGTCTTGTCAGCTCCATTTCCACAGTATGACTTAGATCCTTCCTCTTCTCTTTACTCACAGGGTCACCTCCATAATTCAAGCCATTATCCCCTCTTGCCTAAATTATTGCAATAGCCTCCTATCAGTCTCCCTGCCTCCCTTCTCTCCTCTTTCTGACCCATCCTCCACACACTTGCCAAACTGGTTTTCCTAAGACACGGGTCTGACCACATAATACTCCGCACCCCAAGAAGCTCCAGTGACCCCTTCTTGTCTCTTGAATAAAGTAAACCAATTTCGTTATTTAAATCCCTACACAATCTGGTGCCAATCTGCCCTTCCAGGCTCAGTCTGCATTATTCTACATTTTCTACATTTTAGCCTATTTAACCTCTCGCTATCACACATGACATCCCCTTCCCACCTTTCCACGTCTTTGCATAGGATGTTAACCCTTGCCAGGAATGCCCCCCCTCATCTCCTCACTCCTGCGTCTTGGAATCCCCAGCTTGATCCAAGGCTCAGATCAAATGTTGCCTCCTATAAGAGGTGGTCCCTTATTCCCTTAATTCTCCCCCCCTCCTCTGTCCCTCCTCCATGACATCTCTCTCTCTCTCTCTGTATACATACACACACATGTTGGATTTACTTTTCTGAGTACCTATTGCTTTCTTCCCAAAAGAATGTAAGTTTCTTAAATTCAGAGTTTATTTAATTTTTTTTTTGTTTTGGGATCCCAAGTGCCTTGCACAATCCCTAGAACATAGATGATATGTAAAACATGCTTATTGAATATAAATGAAGGAAATAAGCCCAGAGGTCCCCCCTCCTACCCTCCTCTTCCCTTCCACCACACAGCTGTCAGAAGCAAAGCAGTAGGCAAACCCAGGTTTTCTGCTCCCAAACCAGGGGTCTTCTCCCCATTCCACCCTTAACATATTAAAAGCCACAACCAGGAGAACATGTTACCTTTCTGTATAGCACAGTTGTATTTTCATGAGGGTCTTTTGGAGGTAATGTTAACCCAAGGCAATGAATTTTAGACCCAATGGATGACTGGTAATGCTATATTTGAGTGAGGGGTTGTGGGTGGTCTTTTAACTTCAGTCAAGTCACACCACGAACCTACATGTATGTAGAACTTGTGATCCATGGCCGAGGGGATCCTGTGAGAAGATCCCTTCTCACCAGAGGGCAGCATTGCTGCCTGAGACTACACCAGGCAGGGTCATCACAGAGTTGGGGACCTGTGTACGTAGGGGAGAGGTTGGGATGGCATGGGATAGGAATATGTGTGTGAATGGTGAGGTCCCTGTGCTTAAGCCACCTGCATCTCTGGATAGCCTGCTGGTGCTTAGAGGGGGTGCTCTGTGTCAAGAAGGCTGGCTTTCCCTTTTGGTCTCTGTGACCTCCTTCACCAGGGTCCAAGAACTTCTGACCACTGGGGTTCTGTGATGTCTTAACTTTCTCCCAGTCTCACTAAGGTCCTAACAATAAACCGGTGATGTTATTACCTCTCTTTTACATATGTAAAAACAGAGACTGAGAGAAAGTTAAGTGATGTGCCTAGTAGAGTCAAAAAGCTAAAAAGTGTCTGCAACAGAATTTGAACTCAGATCTCCCTGGATCAAGGTCCAGAACTCTATCCACTGCTCTACCCAGACCTAATCTAGTCTGAAGGCCAGTCTAGCTAAGTTCTGACGGATTGGGCATGGTGTTCTGAATTTTTAGAGTGCAGCGTCTCTAAGACCACCTGCTCATAAAACAATTCCTGTCCTCAGGGAGTTTGCATTCTACAATAGATTGATATAATACTCATATGAAGCAAATCTAAGGTAATTTCAGGAAAGGAGAGGCACCTGTATCAGGGTGATATCAAGAAAAGCTTCACGTAGGAGCCCAGTTTGGACTGAGCTTGAGAGTAACAAGGTCAACAAGTAACACCTCAAAGCAGAGGTGAGGAAGGAGTTCCAGGTACACCTGTGCAAAGGTACGGCAATGTGGTTGTGTAGCAACATTGATGGCCAATCTGGTTGGACTGGAAAGTGGATAGAAGGGAATAATGCCTAATAAGACTAGAGAGTTGGGTGGAGGCAGGTGGGGGAGGGCTTAAATACCAAACAGATTGGGTAGTTGATGCAGAGGAAATAGGGAGCCCCTGGTGGGTATTTAGAGAGGCAATGGGGCTTAGCCACACTGGCATGCTGTGAGGAGGTCTCACCTAGGGAGCAATCTCTCTCTCTTTTCTCTTTCATGGACAACCAGCTTTGCCATAGCAGCACGCTCAGTTTGGTTATAAATATCAGCAAAGAAACACGTTGACTACAGGCAGCCCTAGTATAAAAGAGAGGCTGGTGCCCTCCTGAAACAGACTGGGAGCAGATGCTGTCAGCCTGCCCTTACAGCTCAATTCCCTTGCCTCCGTGGTTGTGGTAACAATGCTGTACTAAGGTGGGCTTGGGCTCCAAAGCTTGTAAAAAGGCCCCTGCCTCCAAAATAACTGTCCCCCAGGGCAGCTAGGTGACACACTGGATAGAGCACTAACCCTGGAGTTGGGAGGAACTGAGTTCAAATCCAGTCTCAGACACTTACTAGCTGTGTGACCCTGGGCAAGTCACAACCTCAACTGCCTCAAAATAAACAACCCCAAAACAAGCAAACCCCAAAATAACTATCCTTTACCTGAAGTTCCACCTTCAGGTCTCCTAGAGTCCCCTATTAAAATGCAAACCCTCCTGAGAAAGCTACCACATAGCTTAATGAGGTAATAGTTAGCACCTTAGCATAGATTAGTTGGATAACCACCAGCCCTGGGGGAATAGGACCTGGGGAGTTGGGGGGGGGGTGTCCTAGCTGTAAATATTGTTTGGCTCTTCCAGTCTTAGTCCAGCACGATGTCTCTGAACCTCTTGGGAGGGATAGTGTGGATAGTAGAAACTCTGAGGCACTGGGTTCAAATTCTGCCTTTATCGCTTAATATCTGTATTTTTGAGACTTTGGAAAAGTGTAAACCTGGGTTTTCTTGGCTATAAAATAAGAAGGTTGGATTCAAAGGCCTCTAAGGCCCTTCCAGCTATGGATCCTATGATATCACCTCCTTCTTCTTGACTCTGCCAGGAACCTTGCACTTCACGTCCAGCTTTGCTGACCGACACTGATGCCCCCAAGTGAGGCCCTGCCCCACCCTGGAAAACACTTGGTCCTCAATAGCATCCCTGATGCCTGATGTGCCACCAGGGATGGTGAGAGTTGAGTGCCATGATGTGAAGATTCTTTTTCCAAGTCCATCCTGGATTCTTTCCCTCTGTCTTGGATCCCAATGCTGAGCACCCCATTCTGTCATCCTATTGGTGGCTTTGATCGTAGTCTGTATACCCTGTGCCTTCCAGATTCAGGCTGTACCCCTTGCCCCTCTATTTCCTCATGCTTTTGGATAACCATTAGATTGTAAGCTCCTTTAGGGCAGGCACTGTCTATTGCCTCTTTTCATGTCCCCAGTGCTTAGCACAGTGCCTAGAACATAGCAGACCTTTAATAAATGTTCATTGATCGAAAATAATAACAATAGCAAGTATTTCTATAGCTCTTAAAGGTTTGCAAAGTGCTTTAAAAGTATTACCTCATTTGAGCCTTACAATAACCCAGGGAGTAAGTACTATTATTAACTCCATCTTATAGTTAAGGAAACTGAGGCAGACAGAGGTTAAGTGACTTGTTGGTCAGGATCTGAGGCTGCATTTTAACTCTGGTCTTCCTGATTGTAGGTCCCACATTCTGTCCACTGAATTACCTCATAGCCTCTGGCTTTCTCTACTTACATCTTCCTTTGTGAGTTCAGTAAGCCAAATAAACAGACCTCTTGTTTTTAAGCACTGACTGGCTCATCTCATGATTCTGTGAAGTCCCCTTTAGGTGGTACCAGTGACAGACCCCCTCAGTGGCTTACCTCATTACTTCACTGAAGACTGAATTTGGGGTTGGAAGACCTGAATACTAATCTGGGCTCTTCCACTTACTCCTTATGACCTTGGATAAATTACTTACCCTCTCTAGGCCTCATTTTCCTGGTCCACAAAATGAGCAGGGAAGGGAGGTGAGACATGCCAATCCCAAATTCTAATCCCACAAGACCTTGCCGACAGCAAACCTTCAACTAATCTCCACTAAGGCATTCGCTATTAGCACATCAAGGCATTCACTTTCCTAGGGAGATTTGCATTTTAATTGAGGACTCCGGAAACCAAAGACCAGAGGAGCGCAGTGCTAATGGTGGAATTTCAGGCACTGTGAGAAATGGTTAGTTTTGGAGGCAGGGGCCTTTCCAAAATCTATCAAAATAGATGGTCTCTTGAGTTCTACATAGTTTATGATCCTTTCAGCCCCTGGCCTGGATCCTGCCACTGTAAAGCAGAGGTGAGAAAACAAGGAGATTTCTATTGCCCCTCCCTGATTCTTGCAGGCTTCCAGTTTGACATGAACCTTAGATGAATCACTGACACCCACCAACTCTCTGTCTGGTCTGAGTAACTGATTCCTCACAACCTTAATCTGAGGCATGAATAATTCACTTTCCTGGGGTTGTTAATGTGTTTTTCTTGTATGTTGGTCATGTTCAGGATGTGGGTCACGCTTAGAGACCCAGCTGCTCCCTGAGCCTGGTGGAAGGAAGAGGAACACTTGGAATGGGTTGCCTTTAGTGGAGAGAAATCACAGAGACACAGAGGGAAGAGTAGAAAATCAAACTTCTAAACCAGTAACACCTGGCTAACCTTCGAGACCTGCTCTAAGGTTTGCAAATCACTTCACTAATATTCTTCTGTGTGAGCCTCACAACAACCCTGGGATTGTAGGTGCTGTTCTACCCCCATTTTATACATGAGGAAACTGAGGTAGAGAGAAATTAAATCACTTGCCCGGGTTCACACAACTAGTCAGTGGTAGAGGTTGGATTTGAATTCAGGTCCTCCTAATTCAATTTAGGTCAGCTCAATTCTGTGTGCCTCCTAATATGATAATATAGTAATAGTAATAATAAAATATGGCATTTTGTACTAATATACACTATTATTATATGCAAATGGTATGTAGTCCTATGTAATATCTATATATAATAATATGCGCTGTTGCTATATAAATATTACATAGTCATATATAATATTTATATAGCAATATGTTACTATATATTTATATAGTAATTGCTATCTATAAATATATAGTAGATTAAAATAGAATAGTATAATATAATATGTAGTATAGTATAGTAGCATAGTATAATATAAATATAGCATATGGTATAATATATAGCATAATAAAATATATAGAATAGTATAATATAATAGTATAGTATAACATAATATAAATATATAACATAATATATAACATATAAATATATAACAGTATAGTATAGTATAAAATAATATAAATATATATAACATAGTGTAATATATTATAATAGTATAGTATAATATACATATATAACATGGTATAATAGTATAGTATAATATAAATATATATTACTACATATAAATATATAGTAAATAGTAAAAACAAATCTATAGTAATAATAGTAACAGCTTGGTGATATGGCATTTTAAGGCTTGCAAAACACTCTACATACATTATTACACTTGAGCCTCACAATAACCCTTTGAGGAAAGCATTGTCATTATTTTCATTTTGCAAATGAGAAAACACTCAGAGGCGTTTAATGACTTACTCGTTGTCACAGAGCTAGGGAGCGAGCAAAACAAAGAGCTGAACCCAGGTTAATCTGACACGCAGCCCAACACTCTCCATTTGACCACACTGTCTTTCTAAAGCACGAGTTCTAGACTCAGGTGGAGGGTGTCCAGTGAAAGTGGGACCTGTCTATGAAGGGGCTCATTGTTCTGGAGGTGGTCCAGCATGTGGACTGAGATAGACGCTAGGTGACGCCATAGTGCACAGAGCACTGGACCTGGAGTCAGGAAGACCTGAGTTCAAATACAGCCTAACTGTGTGAACCTGGGCAAGTCATTGAACCTCCATTTGCCTCAGTTTCCTCATCTGTAAAATGGGGATGATAATGACACCTCTTTCCCCAGGGGTGTTGTGAGGATCAAATGAGCTAATATTTGTAAAGCAAATGCATGACAGAAATGCCAGCTATCATATAGTGATGATGCCACCAACAGGATCTCCCCTGGAAGATGCAGCTTGGATCCAAGTTGATGAAAGTGGTTTTTTTTTTGTTGTTGTTGGTTTTTTTTTTTTTTTTTGCATCTCTTCAATGCCTAGCACAGTGCCTGGCACATTGTGAGTGAGGGCTTAATAACTGCTTGTTGATTGATTAGTCGATGCTCTCCACACCAGATCTTTTCCTCCGCCCCAGTGCTGAAATAATCAATGCACAGATCTGGTCCTGTCATTCCTCGGTTTGAAACTCTTCAGTAGCTCTCTGTCACCTCCTGATTTAAGTTCAGACCTGTTTACTTGGCATTCAAGTCACATTCAAGTACCTCCCTTCCTGTGTCCTCCTTTTTTCATATTATTCCTATCCTATATATTCTCTAGCTCAATTGGACTTCATTCTGTCCACTGAATGCTGCTGCTGATACTCTACTATGCTATTTCTCTTGCTGATCTCATCAGCTCCCCTGGGTGCAATTATCATCTCTATGCAGGTGATATTCAGATCTACTTCTCCAGCCCCTCTGACTGACCTTCCATTTCACATCTCTAACTGCCTATTGGACATCTCAAACAGGATGCCTCATCCAAAATGTCCCAAACTAAGCTCATTATCTTTTCCGCACCCCAGATCCTCCATTCTTCCTAACTTTCCATTGCTGTCCAGGGCATCACCACCCTCCCAGTCTCCTGAGCTCACGACCTAGAAGTCATTTCTTATTCCACATAGCCAATCAGTTACCAGGTCCTGCCATTTCTACCTTTGTGACATTTTTCATACATGCATGCCCCCTTCTCTCCACTCACACAGCCAGCACCCTGGTACAGACCCATACCCCCTCATGCCTGGACTACTGCAATAGCCTGCTCGTTGGTCTTCTTGCTTCAAGTCACCCCCCCAACCCCGCTCTAATCAATCTGTCTTCAACTTAGCTGTCAAAATGGTCCTCCTAAACCAAAGATCTGATCACAGATCTGGCCCTCATTCAGTCAACTCCAGTGGCTCCCTATTACCTCTAGAATCAAATGTAAAATGCTCTGTTTGGCTCTCAAAGCCCTTCATAACCTGCTCCCTCCTGCCTTTTCAGTTTTATACTGCCCTTACCCCCACAAATTGTCCAACCAAGTGACACTGGCCTTCTTGTGTTTCTTGCACGAGACACTCCCATCTCACAACTCTGATCTGGTTTTCCACGTCAGGAATTTTCTCCCTCCCCAGAGCAATCTTGGCTTCCTGGTTTCTCTGACTTCCTTCAAGTTTTAACTAAAATCCCACCATCTGTAAGAAGTCTTTCTCGAGCCTCCTTAATGCTAGAGCATTTCCTTTGAGGTGATCTCCAGTTTATTCTTAATATAACTTGTTTGTACAAAGTAGTTTGTACAAGACTATAGTTTCCTTGAGGACAGGGCCTATTTTTGCCCATCTTTATATTCCCAGCACTTAGCATGGCACTTGGCACATAGTAGGTGCTAAATAAATGCTTGTTGACTTGGTGCCATTATCCTCCATGGAGCATGCTTTCAGAAGACTGGCAACACCATATTTATCTGGAGTCTTGTGAATTTTATCTGCAAGGCTTTAAGATAGAAAAGGTAGGGGGTAGTGAGAGGGAGAGAACTGCCCACCACAACACAGGGAAAAAATAGCAGAAAAAAGGACCTGTAATTCATGGGAGGCAATGGTCGTGTCGAGAACCAGCAATAAAACCCATTGGTGCAGAGATCTGCACTAAGTATGAGCAGGGTGAACCAGAGATTCTATTTCAAGGAAGGGGATTTGGCCTCTTGACCTGTGGTTTTATTGGTGTGAGGAACTTCCAGTGTGAGAACTCCCTTCATCACAAAAAGTGACCACTCCTCTATAACTCATAGACACATAGAGTTATAGACATGTTTAAGAAGCAAAGGCAGCTAGGTGGCGTTGCAGTGAATAGAGAGCTGGGGCTGGAGTTAGGATGGCTTGAGTTCAAATCCAACTTCAGACACTTACTAACTGCATAGCCTGAGCAAGTCCCTTAATTTCTACCTACCTCGGTTTCCTCAACTATAAAATGGGGATAATAATAGCACTTATCTCACAGGGCTATTTTGAGGATTGAATGAGATATTTGTAAAATGCTTAACAGAATGCCTAACACAGAATAGGTACTTAATAAATGTGTGTTCCCTTCCCCTGAGAAGTTAAGTGACTCATCTATGGTCACACAGATGATATATATCAGATGCAAGTCTGGGACCTTGCTCTTCCTGATTCCAAATCCACTTATCCACTACACCACACTGTATATCTTTTAAAAGGAACAGAAAAAAAATAAAGTGATATGTGTGTGTAACATTGTATTATAAGAAAATTTACTCATGTAGAAACCCAAGTAGCAGAAAGAGGAAGTATGTTAGAGAACATTTGGGTGAGGACCAATGTGGGGTAGAGAGAAAGGGAAGCATTGTTGTCATGGGGCAACCCTATAGACCCTGGTCACATAAGGGGGAAGGAGATGAAGACTGCAAAAAAGAGTTCAAGTGGGATCAGCAGATAACAGATCTGGAGGTGGAAATAATGCCAGAGGTCACCTAGGCCAACCCCTTTATTGTCCAGATGAAGAAGCTGGGCCCCTGACAGGTCAAGTGACTTGTCCAAGGTGACACTAGGAAACTTCAGAGCTCAGAGTAGAAGCTTAGTTCACAAGGATAGCATCAGAGTGCCGTGGGACTTTTGCTATTGGACATCTGTTGGACTTCTCTCTCTGCCAAAAAGCACAGCTGTTGATAAATTGGTGACTTGCCTTAGTGATAACTTCATCCTTCAAAAGGTGGAAGAGTTGACAGAGGGAACTGGCCTAGTTGACCCAATTCTGACCAATAAGGAAAAACTGTTTGCTCAAGTAGGAAGGACAAGAAGCTCGGGGGCAAGTGACTGCTCCATCATTTTGAGCTCACGAAATAGAAGAAGAGCCAGGCAGAGTCTGATACGCGTGTGTCTTTCTTTCTTTCTTTCTTTCTTTCTTTCTTTCTTTCTTTCTTTCTTTCTTTCTTTCTTTCTTTCTTTCTTTCTTTCTTTCTTTCTTTCTTTCTTTCTTTCTTTCTTTCTTTCTTTC
>NW_020954625.1:3782551-3800748 GCF_900497805.2 Vombatus ursinus | reverse complement strand
CTTTCTTTCTTTCTTTCTTTCTTTCTTTCTTTCTTTCTTTCCTTCCTTCCTTCCTTCCTTCCTTCCTTCCTTCCTTCCTTCCTTCCTTCCTTCCTTCCTTCCTTCCTTCCTTCCTTCCTTCTTTCTTTCTTTCTTTCTTTCTTCCTTCCCTCCTTCCTTCCCTCCTTCCTTCCTTTCTTTCTTTCTCTTTCTTTCTTTCTTTCTTTCTTCCTTCATGTCTCTCTTTCCCCCTCTCTCTCTTTCCTCCCTCCCTCCCTCTTTCTCTTTCTTCCCCCCCCCTCCATCCCACTCCATTTAAACCAGGGTGGAAGCTCAGGGGCTACTCATGGAACTGACCCCACTGCTGGCACAGGAGCTTGGACCCGCTCACCATATCGATGCCAAGCTTAGTGCAGATGCCCAGTTGCCACAGCCCACCGTAGCTCGAAACTCCTCGGCTCAAGAGAACAAATTTCAAAGGATTCATTGAAAAGATAGGTGGGTTTCTGTGCCTAATATTCCACGAGGGATGTCTGCTCAAGAGGGATGGGAAGTTCTCAAGAAGGAAATTCTGAAAACACAAGCAGAAATGATTCTGATGAGGAGGAAAAAGGAGCTGCCTGAAGAGACTGATGGGCAAGCAGAGCGAATTCATCATCCAACTCAGAGTTTAGAAAGACTTGTAGAGAAGATGGAAGCGAGGGCAGGTAACTGAAGATGAATACAAAACAGCAGCCTGGCCTTGTGAGGTTTGTGTCAGGAGTGCTAAAACCCAGAATGAATGGAGGCTGGAGAAGAATACTAAGGACAATGAAAGGGGCTGGTTTTTTTTTTTTTTTTTTGAGCAATATTGGGGATAGAAGTTAGGATAAAAGGAGGGCTGCTGCTGAGGTAGATGGGGTGGCACAAAAGGGCAATGATGAGCAGGCTGAACTACTCAGATTTAATTTTGGCTTTCCTTCTGATTAGAAAGCAGGTGTCTTTAACCTGGGGTCCATAGGGCAACTCCAGGGGACTGGTAAACTTGGATGGGAAAAATACATATTTATTTTCATTCACCTTTAACTGAAATTTAATATTTCCTTCAATTATGAAGGCAAGCAATGTACCATTATTTTGGTAACAGGTCTACAGGCTTCACCAGACTGCCAAAGGGGTCCATGACAGAGCACAAAAAGTTAAGAAGCCCTGAGTTAGTCATCTTATTCCTAGGAAGCATAAAGAAAAGATCGTTAGCAGGAATGAATGAATTAATCAATCAACATTTATTAAGTACCTACTATTTGCCAGTCACTGTGCTAAATGCTGGTGATTCAAAAAGCTACAAAAGACATCCCTACCCTCTAGGAGCTTCCAGTCTAATGGGGAGGCAACAAATAAACATATATATATATATATATATATCTGTATATATATATATATATGCTGTATATGGGATAAATAGGAAATAATTAAGAAGGGACAGGCACTAGAATTCAGAGGGGTCGAGATAGGCCTCCTGTAGAAGATAGAATCTTATTTATGACTTAAAGGGCAGAATAGATATAGGGCAATAGTTAATGGGAATGGAGCAATCAAGTGAAGATTTTTTCCCAGGATGGAAACGACCTGGGCATGTCTATAGGCAGTAGAAAAGGAGAGATAGAAAATAAGTGAAAGAGTGGGAATGTTAGAAGGGGCAAGCTGCTGGAGGAGATGGGATGGAATACAATTGTTGGAATGAGTAGAGGGTAAGAATTAAGAGCACTTCATCATGTGAGATGGGGTAAAGGAAGAGAAAGGGGCAGAAAGCACCTGAGTGATAGGAGATGAGAAGAAGGAGCTCATGGTGAATGGACTCCATTTTTTCCTGTAAAATATAAGGTAAGGTTCTCAGCTGAGAGCATGAGGGCAGGGGAACCATGGGAGGTTTGAGAAGGGCTGAGGAAGTTTGGAAGAGCCACTGTGGAGAGTGGGATGGTGAGTTGATAAGGGAGGTATGGTAAGATTGCCTGGCAGCAGTGAGGGCCCGGGTCAGTTTGTGCATAGAAATTTGTAGTGGACCCAGTTAGAAGAGTCCCATGGTTTCTCCACCTTCATTTAGCAGCATGTGTGAAAAAGTAAAGGTGACCAATGGTGGGAGTGATCCAAGGCTGAGATTGGCTGGGGGTAATGGATGATTTGATAAGGCATGACAAGAATGGAGGACAGCGTGGAGTTGCCATGGTTCATCAAGGAGTCAAGATGCAGAGAAGAGGAGAGAATGGCTAGGGCAGTGGAGATGGCCTGGGAAAGAATTGAGGAGTCAAGGAATAATGGAAGTGGGAAACCCCCTGATGAGGGAAGAGATGGTCCTATGGCACTGAATAAACTGGTGAATCCATTTATTGAATCTATGTCAATGATCTGAGAACAGTCTTGGGCAGAATGAGTGATCCAGGACTGGGCAAGGGCAAACGTTATTTCTGTTATCAAAAAGGGAAGAGAATGGAGTCTGAAAGCTATGGGCCAGTGAGCTTGACTTTTGTTTCTAGAAAAATTCTTGAAATCGTTATTAAACGGATGATATGGGAGCCCTTACAAAGGGAGACAGTGATTATTACAAGCCAGCACAGCCTCATTGAGAACAGGTCATTCTGGTATAACCTCGTTTCTTTTTTTGACTGGCTAAGTTATCTGCTAGATAAATGGATAAATGCTGTATGTACAGCATTTCAGCAAAGCATTGAGCAGTGTCTCCTTCTCTAGTTATGGACAAAATGGAGAGGGATGGCATAGATGATAATAGGCAGATTCACAGGTCATAGAATGAATAGACTCAGAGTAGTCATTAACAGGTTGATGTTAACCTGGAGGGAAGCTTCTGGGGAGGGCCCTAAGGATCTGTCCTTAGCCTGGGGCAGTTGAACATTTTTATCAATGGCTTGGATTAAAGTGTAGGTGGTTTATCAAATTTGAAATTTGATAATGAAATAAAAAATTTGGTAATTGAATCAAATTTCATGACATGAAGCTTGTAGGGATGGATAGCTAATAAATTGGATGAGTTTTGTCAGGTCTAAAACAATCTCAGGCTAGATAGGGGTCAGCAAACTATGGCCCAAGGATGACATCTGTTTTTGTATAGCCTGTAAGGTAAAAACAATGGTTTTTACATTTTCGAATACAATAAAGCTTAATTTTTAAATGTAAAAAAAAAGCAATTCTTAGCTCTCCACTGCACTAAAACAGGCAGCAGGTATATTTGGTTCAGGGTCATAGTTCGATTCCCCCTACTCCCACCTTGAAAATGTACTAAATTAAGTAAAGTGAAGTAGTACAAGTAAAAAAGTAAGTAGACAAATGTAAAGTTTGAGGTTTGGGCCCCAAAAATCAGTGTGGGTGACAATATTATTGTTTGTCCTTTGCTTTCTAAGAGGACGAATGACATCATAGGATGATGTCTTCACTTGTGTGTGGCTATATAGCAAGACTGTGAAGATCTGGGGCTTTTAATGGCCTGGAAGCTTCAGAAAGAGTCCACACAATATGAAATGATGACAAATGACTTGTCGTTTCAGTAGGGTTGGTGGCCACTTCTAGTAGCCTTCTCCTAGTCTACCTAACCCTAAGCAAAATCATCCTTTGTCTCCTATTCCCATGAGAATCCCAGCACCACCAGGGCTGGAAAAAAGTTAGCTATTCTAGGCTGTATTAAGAGAAACTTGATATACAGAGAAATGGAAGGAATGATCCCACTTTGCCATGCCCAGGGTATGTCACACCTGGAGTACTCTGTTCATGTCTGGGTACCATATTTTAGAAAAGACATAGACAAACTGGGAAATATCCAGAGGGGAAGAACTGGGCTTCATGACTCCAAGCATGAGACTCTATCCATTATACCCAAATGTAGGGGGAATATGAGTAAGGAGTCAAGTGTGGCTTTCAGCTTGTCAACATAATGGTGGCAGCATTGAATCTGAATTCAGAGGTCCTGGGTTTCAATCCTCGGTCTGCCCCTTACCACCTTTGTGACTTTGGGTGAATTGCTTAACCTCTTTGTGCCTCATTTTGTCCACCTGTACATTTCTGAACATGTCACTCTGTTGCTCAAAAACCTTCATGTTCATGTGAAATGAGCAAGTTGAACTGGATGGTCTCTAAGCCCCATCTTGCTCTAAAGCCAAGATCTAATGATCCCTATACAGAAATGAGAAAGAATGGGGAAGTTTTTGGGGAAAGATGATGAGTTCTTTTTGGAATATATTGAGTTAAGATGTCTATAGTGCATCTAATCCCCAGTGGTTGATGATTTGGGGCTCTCACGGAAGAGACTGGAGCTGGCTTTTCTGAGTCTTTAGCATAGAGATGGTAATTAAATCCATGGAAGCAAATAAGGTCACCAAGAATGTAGAGAGGGGAGAGCAGGGACAGAGCTTTGGGGACCCACAGTTAGAGGACCTGATGTGGAGGATGAATCAACAAACGAGACTGAGGAAGAATGGCGAGAGAGATAGCAGGAGACCCAGAAGAGCCATCTCCTGGCTAGTTCCCCATCTCTCTGTTCTTTCTCCACTCAGGCCTTTTGTCTTGGCATCTTCTGACTTAGCATAAGGCATAGGTATAGAATTTATCAGTAGATCAATCATCATTCTCTTTTATTTTTCATGACTTATGATAATCATAACTACTTATTATAACTTAGGCAGCTGAAATGACGCATGGGTAGTGAGGCCAGGCTGAGGCCATCAGGACTGAAAGGGGAATGGTGAACTTGCTTACCAGACTGAAGCCCCTTAAATGACAGGCCTACTTGGAGTTAAAATGAGGGAGTCTATGGGCTAATTAGAGCCGCTATTCCTTCTCCTCCACCCCCACCCCTACCCCTTCATAGGGAGAAAGATTTTAGCATTCGTTCTATCATATGTATATGTATGTATGTATATATATATATATATACACTTATGCATACATACACACATATGGATAAATAGACTCAGGGTAGCTAGAAGCTTCTTCAGAATCTCTCTTTCCCTTGAGCCTTCATACTTCTGAAGAAGAGAGAGGGAGAGAGAGACAGAGAGAGAGACACAGAGAGAGACAGAAAAAGAAAAGAGAGACAAAGACAGAGAGAGGAGAGAAGGAGAAAGAGACAGAGCCAGAGAGAGACACAGAGAGAAACACACACAGACACACACAAACACACACTCATGCATGCACACACATGTGCACAGAAAATGTTAAAGGATAATGTAGTTCAATGAAAAGAGTGCCAAATTTGGAATCGGAAGCTCTGAGTTTTAGTTCTGACCCTGCTTTGTGTGACATTGGACAAATCAGGGGGTTTGGTTAACTAATTTCTAAGTCTCCTTCCAACTCTAACTCACTGTGACTCTCTAAACCTTGGCAGGGTGTGTGGGGTGCTATGTGAAGGCTGGGAGCCCAGAATGTGCCCCCCTTTAGGGATTAAAGAGAAAATATCTGGCAACCAAGCACAGAATCATAGAAGGGATCTCAAGAGTCTAGTGGAGTGGAAGGAGTGCTGGACTTTGGAGTCAGGAAACCTGAGTTCAAATCCTACCTCTAACACTAATTAACTGGCACTTTTAACAAGACCCCTCTCTCTCTCTGCTTCAGATCCCTCACCTGTAAAATGTGGATAATGCCGATGGAAAAAAAGTTTGACTTCATGAGTCATTGGACTTGGTTTCAGATCCTGCCTCTGATACCTGAAAGCTGTGTGACCTTAGGCAAATCACTTAAGCATCCTGGGCCTCATTTTCTCCATCTACAAAATGGAAATGTTGGGCTAGACAGCCTCTCCCTTATAGTTCTAGGTCAATGAATTTATAATTTTATGATGATCTATGATCATAATATTGCACCGTCTACCTCCCCGAGTTGTTCTGAAGCAAGCACTTGAAAGACATTGTAGAAATGTGAGTCTTTAATGTTTATTCCATCCTCCTCAATTTAAAAGAAAAATCTGGGACTCAAGGAGTGACCTACAAAGCATCAAAAGAGCTAAAACTCGAACCCGGGTCCCCTGATTCCCAATCCAAGCCTCTTCCCCCTCTAGCAGCCTTGCTAGCCCGGACCCCACGGGGAGGCAATTCCTTCTCAAGCCCAGCTCCATTCTCCCTCTTAGCATTGGCAGGGATTTGGGCACCATGGAGGGGAAGGAGGCAGAACAGTTTTTCTGTTTTTCTTTTTTCAATCATCTTTAATTCTATTATTGGTGATAGGCCCAGCGTATTTAATCATATTATGTTTTGAGGAGGAGGAAGAAAAGAAGGGCTCGGGCTCAAACAAAAGAAGGTATAAAGCTGCTAATTAGCTGTGGGACCTGTTCCCTGACCCTGCCTGACACCCTTCCAGTGAACTCACTAATTCTGTACTGCTAATGAGAAGAATCCTAGAGGCTAAGTGTGGGCTTCCCTTGGAGGGGGCTGCTCAGCTGATACTCAGGGGAGGGGGCAGCTGCTGAGGGCAGCCTTGACATTTTGAGGAGGGGGATGGGAAGGAGGGGAGTGATATCCCACTCCCAGAGGCCCTGAGCTCTGCACCCCGCTTCCCCCACACTGTGCCCCTCACTCTAGAGACTTGTACCCAGGGTCAGAAGTTAATCTGCTTTATTCCCGTCTCCCACTGGGTGTCTGGTGTTTCCTCTGAACCTGTGAGCCTGCAACCAGCCCTCATGTCCGTTTCTCTTCCTCCACCATCCTACTGCAGTGATTCTCCAGTGGACATGAAACACAGACCATCTTCCTGACTCTTTTATCTAACTGAAACAACACAAGCCAATCCAGCCTTGTTTCTCCTATGACAACGATACACAATTACCCTGCTGCCTCATTCCTCTAACGGAAAACCCATTCTGTCACCTTATTTATCCTAAAGACACAGACATCTCGATGCTATAACACCAATGGTGACGATGGCAACAACCTCTAGCTCTTTAAAGTTTGAAATCATTCTACATGCATTATCTCATTGGATTCTTACATCAACCCAGTGAGGTAGATTCTCTTATTATCTCCAGTTTACAGACGAGGAAACTGAGGTACACAGTCATGCCGCCTAGATGTCTTAAAGTTTATTCAATGAAAATGCCCTTACATCAATCATGTCATTGTCTGATTTTTTAAAAAGAGAAACACTCCAAAGACCATCCTACTGTCTCTTTTCTCCAGTGAAAATAATACAGCCCATCCGTGTACCTTATTTCTCCAACATATACAGTTCACAAACCATCTTGTTGCCTTGCCAGGCCATCTGGGCCTCTGAGGCAGCCTCAGTAGGCAGGCACTGGCTTAATGTTGGGGTGTGTTCAGCATATAGATTCAGTAACAGACACAACTGCTGTAGAAATGGGGCCTTCAGAAATGCACATTGGTTCTTTATGTTCATGACTCTGACATTGACCAGCTGTTTAACCCTGAGTGGTCACCTAATCTCTCATTGCTTGAGCCAGCTAAGATTATGTGTTACAGAGAAGGTACCAACTGATTTTAGTAGAGGGAGTTCCTTATATCAATGACATCACAGGACCTATCCCTATATGTTGCACACTATAGTGAGTGTGGATAGAGTTCCAGGGTTCTTCCAGATGAATATGGGAAGGAGGTGGGAGCATTGAGGCCTCAAAGTACCCATGGAGACATACATTTTTTTGAACCTGACCAATGAGGGAATTTGTTTGCTTGACTATTCATATTTGTTGTAAGGATTTCGTTTCTTTCTCAATGGTTGCAGGGGTGGGGGGAGGTAGAAGGGAGAAGAATAGATTTCTGTTCATTGAAATGAAGTGAATTTAATTTAATATTAAAAAAGCTAACCAATGGGCTAAGCAAGGATGAGCTAAGAGATAGACATGCATTTACTCTCTCAAGATTGTTGTTCTTGGTGCTGAAAGAGGACCAAAATGAGATCATGATGTTAGGGTCAATGGACGGTATGTCTGACTGTGACTGTTCAGACCAATAGGAGTTGGAAGGCTCTAGCACAGATAGGGCACGAGTAGTCTGTATGTACTGTTGGGATGACGATGTGTTTTAATTTGTGCATCTTGTGTTTCTTTTACGCTTCTGTAATTCTGCTTTGCTCACACACAGAAGGGCACCTTCTTTGATGTGAGTGTGCCATGCTGGGTGGTCCTGTGCCAGTGTCTCCCATATCTCACAATTGATGCCAAAGATCTTCAGAGAGGCCTTGAAAGTGTCTTTGTATTGCTTCTTCTGACCTCGGTGTGAACACTTGCTCTGTGTGAGTTCCTCATGAAATAATCTTTTAGGCAAATGTACATTTGGCATTTGGACAACATGGCCAACCCATTAGAGTCGAGCACTCTATAGTAGGGTTTAATGCTTGGCATTTTAGCTTGGAAAGGACCTAGTGTCCAGTACCTTTTCTTGCCAGGTGATCTTCAGAATCTTTCCTAGGCAGTTCAATGGAAGCAATTCAGTTTCCCGGCATGTTGCTGGTATACCGTCCAGGTTTCACAGGCATACAACAATGAAGTCAACACAACAGCTCTGTGGACCTTCAGTTTGGTAGTCAGTCTAATACTGCTTTTCTCCCACACTTTCCTTCAGGGCCCCCCAAACTTTTCTTCAGAGCTAGCTCTGGCAATGCGTATGTCAACCTCATCATTTATGGAAAGTAAACTGCTAAGGTAAGTGAACTTATCCACAACATTTGAAGTGCCGTTTCTGGCAGGACAACATGTTGGGTATTATCTGAAGTTTGGATTAGGGCTTTGGTAGCCCAGACTGGAATCCTGGATGGGACTCATGGTAGATGTGATTTGAGCTCTGACTTAGGCCATTTAGGACTAAGAAATGACCTACTTCTTAGATAACTGTTCATCCCTATTATTTCTCATAGTCCCTGTAAGTAGAGTGTAAGCAGGTTGCAGCATGTTGCCGTGAAAAATGATTCAGGAGATAATGATCAGGACAAGAATGGGTCAGTCATGTAGAGAGAGTAGGGGATGACAGATGGGCAGTTTCATAGCAGCACTGGTATGCTTGGATGACTTAAAGAAATGGAGGAAGACCTTTGACAGGTTGGGTAGTTTGATGTCCTTTCCACCTCTGAATGAATCTATGGTACTAGGATCTGGTCTTCTATGGAAGGTTTATGGGGAATGAATGACAAGATAAAATATGTGCAGTGGCTATGAGATATCCTGGTGAAGAGGCCCAGAAGGACAAGGTTTGAGTTGGAATATTGGCTCTGCCATTTCCTAGTTGTGTGATAACTTGTGTTGGGTGATAGTTCTGTGGACGATATACTTTTCTGAACCTCAATGTGCTTGTTCCTCTATAAAATAAAGAGGTTATATCTAATGAGATCTAAGTTCCCTTCTATCCCTAGATCCAATGAATTAGGAGGTGATGAAAGACACACTCTTAAACTTGTTCCTCTCCTAATGCTCCATGTTCAATCCATTGACAAATCTTATTGGATCTGCCTCTTCATCCAATCCTCCTTTCCATACGCACAACTCAACAGTATTCTTTAAAAAACTTAGTCGCCCAGAATATGACAAATACTCCAGATGTAGTATGACCATGGCAATGTACAGAGGAACCATCACTTCCTTATTCCTGGAGGAAAGGTGTCTCTTAATGCAGCCCAATATCACATTAGCTGTTGGGGGCTGCTATACCATGTTGCTGACTGATAAGGAAATTTTTCCCCAATCTTCTTTAGATAAGCCATTTATGTAGCCTTACCTCTATTATTTTATACTTGTGAAATTGATTTTTTGGACCCAAGCAAAAGACTTTTATCTCTATTGAATTTCATCTTACTAGATTGTGTCTAGTGTGCTGCCCTGCCCAGATCTTTTCAAATCCTGCCTGTCATTCATCTCCTTTGCTATCCCTCCCACTCATTGAGTAGGACAGCAGGTTAAGGAAAGTAGCAGGACATCTTCCTGCCTAGCCATTGAGGCTAAGTTCTGAGATGGTTGGGAGTGGGGAGTGAGAAAAGGAAACAGAAGAAGGGATACATTCTCCCCATCACCCAACCACTCCTGTAGGGATTCTGGGATAGCTTAGGGGTAGTAGAGGATGAAAAGGAAATGGGGAGATAGGGCAGAGGTAGAAATGCTTGTTAATACACTTCATTTCAGATTTTGTTTAAATAAAAGGTTTCCCTGCTTATGTATTTAAAGTAGGATTTTATTTTATACTGTTATATTCATGTCCATGTTCACCTTGCTTGGCGTAATCTTTGTGTTTCTGAGAAGTTGCAGGGATGTAAAATCCCATTTTAAATATACAAGGAGGAAAGCTGACTATTTAAAGGGACCCTGAAGGGAATTCTCTTGTAAAACTGGTTGTTCTGGGGCTATAGGAAGAATGGAGAGGTACAGAGGTGGAATGAAGCACAGAGGGAAATGCCCTTGATCTGCTCCCATGGTGTGGAGTTTGGGGGAAGGGCTGGTTCAAAGAGAGACTGACTCCTTAAGTCAGGGCTTTTAAGATTTTGATGGTTTCAGAGTGTCAGGAGTGAGACTGACCTGTACCTGGTAGTGAGAGTGGCTGGAGTAGGCAAGAGAACAGTTAAGCCTAAGATTAGTGGTAATGGATCCTTCTCTGTGTTGGCTTCTGTGAGTTGGGGCATAGCAAGGAAGGTTGGGGGTAGGGGGTGCAGTCTTTGTTGGTTCAGGATCCACAGCTCTGGCTGCCTCAGGGCTCACAAGTGCTCACCAGACTGAGAATTAAGGGATAATGAAGCTCTGGTCAGATGGAGCCTAGAGCCACCTCCCTGAATGGTACCACCAGAGTGGAGTGATTTGTCCAAGGTCACACAGCTAATTAACAGCAGGGTTCCCAGGACACTTTTGTTTCCTCTGCATCCATCCTTCTTCCCATGCCCCCTAGCTACTAAGATGTCCAAAAAAGTTTGTTGACAAAGAAGGGATAATCTAGGTTATGATACAGAGTGTTGCGAAAGTCTTAGTGCACTTTAATAGGTTGAAACTGAACCAAGACTGTCAGAACAAACACCTTGTATATCACCTGCATCAATATGTCAAGGGCCTGGGATTTTCCTGGTGTGGAAAGTCCTTACAGCAATGCAGAGTCTCAGGTTCACAGAAGTTAGATAAACCTGTCCATGGTCACAAAGACAGGAAGTGCTAAAAAAAAAGCATCCAGGAAGTGGGGCCAATGATTGGATCCAAAACTTCCTCTAAGATTTAGAATCTAAACTTCAGCTACCTCCTACCTCTCTACGAGCCTGGCAAATGAAAAAGTAGAGACCTTTTTTTTTGCTTCAGCCCTAGAAGGAATAATTGGAGGCCAGGATGAGAATCAGAGTCAGATTTGGGCTGGATGGAGGGAAAACCTTTCTTACAATTAGAGCTAAGGATAAGTGGAATGGGCTGCTGCAGAACATGGTGGGCATCCCTTTCTTGAGGGTCTTAAAGCAGTCTGTGTATTGGCTATGTCATGACAGGGCTTCTCCTTTAGGTATGGATTAGATTGTGATCTCTGAGACCTCTCCTGTGACTCTGGGCCCCATCTGGGACTCTGACTTAGCCTGCCAGATTTAACCACAACTTTCAGTTCCCTTCCCTTGTGTTACCACCCACAATAGCATCTTGAGGCACTGCCAGGAGGCCTTTGCTCCACCAGCTTTCAGATCACTGGCCTTAGCCCAGCGGTAGGTTGATAACCAGTGCCAACCTTGGGTCTGGAAAGCAGCAGTCCAATGCCGTGCAGACTCTAGGCACAGGACATGTCATTATCCCCAACGACTAATATATAAAGTAATATAACAAGTAAATATGACATTATACAGTAATATAATAAGTAAATATAACATAAACCACTTTCATGCACTATTGAAATATTAGCTATTATTATTAAGTAATAGTAACTATTAGCTATTATTAATTTCACCCAAAGTCACAAAGTACCCCCATTCCTTCCCAGACAGTCCATGGCATAGTAGAAAGAAACCTGAATTTGGAGTCAGAAGAAGGGAGTTGAAATTCTAGCTCTGTCCTCTACTACCTGGCTGACCTAGAAAAAGTTACCTCACCCTGTCTGGGCCTCAATCTCCTCATCTGTGAATTGAGAAATTGAGCTAGTTGCCCTTTAAGGTCCCTTTCAACCCTAAATCTATGATCCTACAGTTTCTATTGGATGGTGATGAAACATTTATGAAGCTTTTACTAGGCACCTGTGCCAATGGCTAAGGAGACAAAGAAATGCCAAAAATTGTCTTAAAAGAGAGCTAGAGATAATAGAAAGATAGGTAGATAGATGGATAGAGAGAGGGATGGATTGATAAATAGGTGATAGATATGGATAGATAAATAGCTAATAGATGGATAGATGGATTGGTAGATGGATAATAGATAGATGGAAAGATGGATGGATAGATGGATGGATGGATGGATGGATAAATTGATAGATAAATGGATGGAAGGATAGATGGATAATAGACAAATAGAGTTTATTAAGTGCTAATATTGTGTCAAACATTATGCTAAGCACTGGGGATACACATAAAAACAAGAAAGATGGTTCCTGTCTCCAAGGAACTCGCATTCTAATGGATAGACATAACACAGAAAGGGGAGGGGGGGGAGATATGAGTGTGGTGGCATAGTTTGTGAATGCCTGTGATGTCATCTGCTGATCTGGTTTGGACAGTGATCATGAATAATCCTTTTGCAAAGGGAATAACCAGTCCTTAATTCATCTGCTTTTGAAGTGTGGCTTTCCAGATACCAGCTTTTTCTAATGATGGACCCACCTATATTTCTGCTGCTCATGAATCTGTCTTATCTCTCCATTAGATCGAGGGCAGGTCTGTCCTTGAATCCTTACCATGATCCTGCCCCAATAATGAGCTTGGGCCTGTCCAAAAGGCCATCTCAGAGGTCCCAATGCTGGAGCAGCTGGCTAGTTCTTGGCTCCCAAGGGAGCTGCAATCGTCAGGATATTGGCAAAGGCTACTCAAGTTTCAAATCGTCCAGATGTGCCTCCACCTTTGTCTTTATTTTCACTTAGGGCCTCTGAAGGGTAAATATGAAGGAACAAGGCAGTTGTGTCCTTCTGGGGAAGCAGCTAGGCTGTTAAAGGAAAAGGGATTGGACTTTGAGTCTGGCCATATAAACTTGAGTACTTGCACTCTCTGGGCCTCAGTTTCCTCTTATGTAAAATGAGGTATCTTGGACTTGGAGTCAGAAGACTTGAGTTTGAATCCTGTTCCAGATATTCACTAAGTCTACAATCCTGGGAAAGTCACTTCATAGCCCTGTGCCTCAATTTCCCTATCTGTAAAATGAGGAGGAATGTTGGTCTTAATAGCCTTTAAGGTCTCTTCTAGCTCTAAATCTGATTAGAGGATAGCTAAGTTTCTTCTAAGAGCTAATTTTTGAGTCAATGAATATTGCCTTAGAACATGGAGATCCTGAATAACTCGCCTATGGCAATTCAGTCACTGGCCTTGTACAAGTCACAGGAAAATAGATTCATAGCTGGAAGGAGCTTGAAAGAGTTAAGAGTCCAAACTGCCCTTCTCCATTTTACATAAGAGGAAACTGAGGTCCAGAGAATCGAGGTTCTCAGACTGTGAAGTCTGTTGTCTTTCCATAGGTAACATAGTGGAAAAGGAAAAGAATTTAGAGTCAGAAGAACTGAATTTGAAATCAGAGCTGTACCACTCATAGATGGGAGTGGGGCCTTGGGCAAGTCCTGGTCACCTATGCAGTCCTTAATGTCCTTTTCTGCAAAATGGGTATGTGTGTATGTGTGTGTGTGTAGGGGGATGGACTAGGTGATCTTTAAGACCGGTCCTAGCTCTAAAAATAAAAAAAATTCTATTATCTAAAATCTAAAAATCTAAGATCTGATGATCCATCCAAAACAGCTCGCCTTTATGCAGTATTTTAAGGTTTGAAAAGTACTTTACATATGGTATCTCCTTTGATGCTCACAACAACCCCATTTTACAGATAAGGAATGGTGGCACAGTGGATAGAGTGATGAGCCTGGAGTTGGGGAGACCTGAGTTCAAATCTGGCTTCATACAGTAGCTGGGTGACCCTGGGCAAGTCATTTCAGCCTGTTTGCCCTAGTTTCCGCATCTGTAAAATGAGCTGGAGAAGGAAATGGCAAACTGCTTCAGTATTTTTGCCAAGAAAACCCCAAATGGAGTCATGAAGAATTGGACACAACCAAACAACAAGAGACAAGGAAACTGAAGCCAAGAAAGGATAATTAACTTGCCCAGGGTCACAGAGTGGCTGAGACAAAATTTGAAGATCCTTGAGTGCAGGGACAGTCTTTTGCCTCTTTTTGTATCCCCAGCATTTAGCACAGTGCCTTCCACATAGTAAGAGCTTAATAAATGCTTATTGAATTGAACTCAGGTTTTCCTGATTCCAAATGCTATCTACTTCCTCTCCTAGCAACCCATCATTTCTCCCTCTCTGTTCCTTAGTTTCCTCATCTGTAAGATGGAAATAATCACGTCTGTTCTGCCCACCTTGCAGGGCTTTTGTGCAGTTTGAATGAAGTAATGGATTCTTTCAGAAGTACCAACCTGGATATGAATGGGATGTTTGGAGGAGCAGGAGAGATTTCCCTTTATGAATAGATCTTTGTGGAGATCCTGTCCACTTCTTCCCTTCCCCCAAGCCAGCAAAGCCTTTGGATTTTACTTGCTAGAGATCCCTATGGCTGACTTTGAAGTCCTCACAATCATTCTGCTTCAATGCTCCACTGCTCTGCTCACTGAGTTTGCATATAAATAGAGGAAAGGAGGGGCAGTCTTGGCCTGGGGCAGAGGAGAGGGTGTCTGACTCCTGGGAGAGCCTAGGACTGGGAAGGAAATCCTAGAATCTAGGGAAGGGAAGGAGGCTGGTTCATTCCCAACTAGAGTCTCTGAGGAGGAGAGAATGGGAAGAGCTGCTGATCTTGGGGTTCCTGAGGGGTTCAGATGAAAGGGTTGGTTTGAATGGGAAGGTCTGAGTGTGGGGAAAGGGAAGGAAAGAAGGACTGAAAAAGAGGTATGGAGGTAGTGTCTGAAGATAAAGGGATGAGAATGTAGAGGGTTTCATTCAGTTTCAGAAGCCGCTGCTTATAATTTTATCGTTAAGCCCTTTTCCAAAGCCTTGGCCTCGCCTTTTAATCTTATTCAAATGCCCTTTCCTTCCTGGCCCCAAAAAGAACCTGGCTTCAGAGTCTACTGGTCCCAGGAAAACCTTAAAGTTTTAGAAACTGCCTTATTTCCCTTTGAAAGCTCTCTTTAGCTCCATTTGAAAGTAAACTCTTCCCCGCCCTTTCAGCTCCCTTCATATCTATTCTCGTTGTTTATTACCTTCCAAATAGACCCACCCAACTCCCCTTCCTCTGGCCACCCTTAATCCTAGCTAGGCGCCACAAGGTCCAGGTCCCAGGAGTTCTGTTCACCCCAGCTTACTAGCCACTCTTATCCAGATCTCCCTAGGCCCTGCCTCCCATCACTCCAAACTGCTTGGCCACTCCTAAATCCCTCTCACCTGGCCTCCTTAGCCCCCAGCCCCCATTTAGAAGCTGAGAGCCTCTCACACCCAGAGGCTGAGACTCTCAAGCCCTGTGTCCTTACAGGCATGACCTGGCCTATATGCTTTATCTTTAATAAACTTTTTCTCTGGCTGGAAGAAGATCTGGGTTGAATTCTTTCAGGCAGATCCACATCATGATCTGGGGCTTTTTCCCAGCACCCCAAAACCTCCCACGATCTTGGGGTGCCTCTGTGTATCTAGGAGCACCCCCAAACCCCCCACCTCTTCAAGAAGAAGATTCCTGGGGGAAGGGGGGAGGGGGAAGAAAGACACACAGGGCATCTGAGAGGGAAGAATGGAGTGAAGCTTTGGGTTCTGAGTAGGTGGGGCAGGAGTAATTAAGAGAAAGGAAAAAGTGAGGGGATTCTGGAGGAAAGGGTCAGGGAAATAACTTCAGAGCTGAAAGGGTGTGTGATGGGGGGGGAGGGTGGTGGCACAGAATGACCACGAGGATTCAGGAGGGTGTGAGTGAAGATTTAGAGCCTGGGATTCACTAGCAGGAGGAAAGGAGTGAAAAAGGCAGCTATGGAGGGTTCAGGGAGAGGGAGGGAGCAGGTAAGAGAATTAGGAGCAGAGGAGAAAACAGAGTGGGGGCCCTGAGAGAGCCAGATGAATTACTGGATAGAATGGGTCATGCCCACCTGTAGGATGCTTCTGCGTCATGGCAGAAAGTGTCCACTACCAGCCCCTGCTGGACCTGCACCAACCTGGTAGCCTGAGAATGAGGTTGTTGGGGGGGTGGGGGGAGTTCCCACTTTGAAATCCTCAGAAGAGAGGAAAGCACCTTGTGGGGGTGGAGTGAGAGGAAAGGATGCTAGGTGTATTTCTTAAGCTCATTTCCTCCATATATTCCAGCAGCAGCAGCAGCAGTAGTAGCAGCAACAGCAGTAGTAATAGTAGTAGTAGGAGCAGCAGCAGTGGTAGTAGTAACAGCTAGCATTTATGTAACACTTCAAGGTTAGCAAAGCACTTTGCTTATGTCATTTCATTTTATCCTCACAACAAACCTTTGAAGTGGGTACTCATATTGATATCACCCCCTCATTTACTACAGGACCTGGCACACAGTAGGCACTCAATAAATGCTTCTCCATTGATTCATTAAGGGGAAGAAATAAAGGGGAAGTAGAAAGAGTACTGGATTTGAAGTCAAAAGGATCTGAGTTCCAATCCCAACTCTAGCCCTTTAAGACTAGTGTGATTTGGAGTAAATTGCTTAATTTCTCCAACCTTGATTTCCTTATTTATAAAATGAAAGAGTAGGACTAGAGGACCTCTGAAACTCCTTTTAGTGCTAAACCTAGGATTCTTAGGAAAGGAAGTATCACACTGTGAAGGTTTGGATCCTGGAATTCATTGGCAGGAGGAAATCCCCAAATTCCAAGGTCTCAGCTCTGTCATTGACTGATTGATCCAGTGATCTTGGACGAGTCCTTTCAATATCCCTAACTGAAAAATTAAGGCTTCAGAACAGATAGCCTCTGGGTTCTCTTCACTTATAGTTCCATAATTCTAAGATAATGTAAGAAGATTTGGGAAAGTATATGATAGCTGTCCTCAAGACAACTCGGTGGAACTGTGGATAGAACACTAGGCTTGGAATCAAGGAGATCTGAATTAAAATTCTGCCTCGGATTTATGAGCTGTGTGACCCTGGATGAGTCACTTAAGCTTTGCCTGTTTCCTCATCTCCAGGGTTGTTCAGAGGATAAGATGAGATGATATTTGTGAAGCACCTTAAAGCACTAGTTATAATAAATGCTAGTTATTATTATTATTAGATTGCCTCTGAGGACATGGAAGCTTAGGTTATGAGTGGGAAAGGGCCTTAAAAGTCATGAAATCTGCCCCCCTTGTTTAATAGATGAGGAAACCAGAGCTCAGAGAGGTGCATGATAGTATTTATAAAACACTTTGCAAATCTCAAAACTATATAAATGCTAGCTATCATTGTTTGAATGTATGCTATATAGATATTACCAAGGTGCCAGGCACACAGTAGGTGCTTAATAAATGCTTGTTGACTTGGTTTATTATGAATGATAGTAACATCAATTCTTATTTAGGTAGGGCTTCAATGTTTATTCAGGTTTTTTTTTGCCAGATGGTAGAAGATACAAGGATCAAGATTTTGGCCACATTAGGAAAAATTGAGACCTCTTTCAAAGTGAAATGGACCACCTGGGATGATAATGAATTCACCATCCTGGAGGGTGTTCAGGAAGAGAATGAATGATCACATGCTGTGGGTGGGATAGAGAGGCTTGTTGTTCAGGTAAAGGGAGGAGGAACAGGCTTCTGGAGTCCCTCCCTACTCTGGGATTCTCTTAATGTGATCTCCTTGGGTATGGACAGTACTCCAGGTTCCAGAACTAACCTAGGCTGGAAAAAGGCAGGATGGGAAGGGGAGGAATTAGGAAGGAAGGGAGAGAGGGAATGTGAAATAGAAAGCAAAAGTCTAGCAAAGAATGCCAGGAAGGAGGGAGAGAACCCTGACATGGAACAAGGGAGAGAGATGGGAAGGGATGAAGGGCAGGGCAAAGTCACAGTTCAGCAGAGGTTGTGAATGAGAGGGAGGGAGAGAGAGAGAGGGGAAAGAGGGAGGGAAGGATGGAAGGAGAGAGAGGGAGAGGGAGAGAGAGAGAGAGAGAGAGAGAGAGAGAGAGAGAGAGAGAGAGAG
>NW_020954625.1:3781964-3782541 GCF_900497805.2 Vombatus ursinus | reverse complement strand
GAGAGAGAGAGAGAGAGAGAGAGAGAGAGAGAGAGAGAGAGAGAGAGCTGGTGTCGGAGAAGGGGAGGGGAGGCAGGGGCGGCAAAGCGAGGATGAAGCAATATTTGCTTATGCTGGTCTTAGGAACACATTCCTGGACTGCAAATTGGAGCAGCTTGTCTCCCCGGCCCCAGGGGCCTCTTAGGAGTGGAGCTTCCAGCCTGCCCTTCCCAGCCTCCCTTTTTTCTCTCCTCCTCCTTCTCCTTCCTTATTTCTCCTTTTTCTTTTCTTTTCCCTTCATTCTTTTCCTTTCCCTTCTCCCCCTTTCCTCCCCCTCGAATCCCTTTCTCCCCCTATCTCCCCTGTGTTTTTCCTTTCTCTCCCTCCCTTCCTCTTATACTAGCTCCCTGGTTGCCTCTGGACAGACATTGTCAGTCCCATGCTGGCCTCGGGCTCAATGTCTGGTAAAGGCTAGAGGAGTAAGGCACTCAGACTTGGGGCTTGGATGTGCATATCCCCACAGTGTCAAAGGATCATGGTTCTAATGCTGGAAGGGATCTCAAAGGCCATTTAGTCCAAATCCTTTATTTTACAGATG
>NW_020954625.1:3744466-3781954 GCF_900497805.2 Vombatus ursinus | reverse complement strand
AAGTGGGGCTGTGCAGGATGCTTGGGGAAGGTGGGAGGAGAAAATAAGGGCTCTGCTTTTCATAATTCCCTGTCCCCACCACTCCCAGTAAAACACAAGCTACTTGAGGACAGGGATTGTTTTTTTTTTTAACAGTGCCTAGCACATAGTAGGAGTTTAATAAGTATTTGTGGGTAGAGCTGTCTAGCTGGAGAGATTGATGTGAACACATATTATATGCACATGCCCAGACCACACACAGAATATGTGAGAAAAACATGAAAAAACCTAATGAACAAGGCTGGGCAATGTGGGGATGGGGTTAGTCGGGGTATTATGATTATAGTCACCATTTATTTTCAATTCAGTTCGACACTCAGACCCATTCTTTAATGGTCTACCCTGTGCCAAACACTGGGGCTACAAAGACAAAGAAAAGAAAACGGTTCCATTCCTTCAGAAGCTTACATTCTGCTCTAATGCAGCCACTAGACTCTTTCATTAGCATTACCTCATTCGTCCCTTCCTTCAGCCCTGAGAATCATCCTTATTTTACAGATAAGCAAACTGAGGTTCAGAGTGATCTGCTCAAGATCACCCAGTTATCAAGTGTACAGAGCAAAATTCAACTAAGGTCTTTCCAGGTCCTGAGGTCTTAGGACAATAGCACGTGGGATCATCAAAGATGAGAGCTGGAAGGGTCCTTTGAGGCAATTTAGCCTAACACTTTTTATATGGAAGACAATTAATATAATCACAGAAAGCCCAGACAGGTTGATTATATCAGTCAATCAAAGGTTTAAAATTAGATGCAAACAAATTCTTAATCAATCTGAGAGGAATAAAGTGCTTTGAGCATTGGACAAAAATAGAAGGAGCTCAACCTGGATTTGACAAATGAGGAAACTGAGGCCCAGAGAAGGGATGAAATTTGTCGAAGGTCACAAAGTGAGCCAGGACTGGAACCCAGGTCTCCTCATGCCTGGTCCTGGGTACTTCCCACTATACTACCCATTGTTTATCTCTTCTGGTTGGGAGCCTAAGGGATTGGAGAACCATCAGTCCCAGTATATTATCAGGAGAAGAGGGGGCCATGTAAAGCATAACTTACCCTGGCGTTCAGGAGATTCCTTCTAGGTCCCAGGCAGCCAGGGAATCTGCTGGAGGCTTTGAGAAGCACTGATTGAAGGACTGACAGAAAATGTTTATTAAGTGGCTATACTGTAGTGATCAATGAGGAGATGAGGAGAAAAGTGAGAAAAACTCTTCCATGGAGGACTTCATGTTCTAATCACAGAGACAGCACATGGAGGAACAGGGGAGGGAGTTTTGGTCTGGGAAGTTCAAAGCTGAAACCCTAAATCCCAGCTGAAATCTCACCTTCTCTTGGAAGGTGACTCTAGCCCCTTCCTGAAGTTAATTATCGCCGGTTTATACATATATAGCATGTTTGTATGTAGTCGTTTGCATGCTGTCTCCTCCATTGGATTATGACTTCTTAGAGAACAAGGCTGTCCTTTTCCTTTCTTTGTATCTCCAGAGCATATACAATGCTTAGTACATAGTAGGTGCTTAGTAAAGGTTTATTGACTGACTGACTAACTAGGAAATTACCAGTATAGTGAGCTGAACCATGGGCAGTGGGTTGTTATGTTTGTTTTAGAAATAATGGCAGTATTGATTTGATTGCTGTGTTCAGAGACAGAGGTAGAGAAGGGGGAATTCTTGGAGAATGAGGCAAGGGCAGCAGATGGCAAGATTGCTGGTTGAGATGTGAAGCTTAGTCTGAGGTCTGCTAGATCGAGTGAGTTGGCTAAGTTGCCCTCACTCACCAATCAGGACCACTGGGCTCCAAGGTGGGAGGCCAAGAATAAATAGATTGAAACCTCTAGAGTGCTGGGACCCGGTGTTTGGAGATCTAGCCTGGAGGATGCTATCCTAGATGAGGAGAAGAAGGACAGATGGCAGAATGCCCAGGGTGGATGGCTGGCTCTATTCCTCCCTCCCCCGCCCAGCTTTGGGGAAAAGGATCTGTTTAAGTTTTGGCCTATAGGAGCATAATGGCTGTTTGTTGATTTATTGGGGAAGATTTGTTCCCCTCCCCGCTTAGGCTTCTGTTTTGTGCTCCTCCCAGGGCAAAGTGAGGGCATTTGTATAGGTCACCTGCCCATAGATTATACCTCAGGACAGTTTCCTAGCAATGTGTGTGGCAGGCCTGATGGATGGTGAGTCAGGTGGAGAGTGGTACAGATGGATGACGAGAAAGAAGATAATGGGGCCCTAATGCCTGAGCTTCATTCAGGGCTTTGTTTTCTCAAGGACCTCAGCCTGTCACTGCACAGGCATCAGCTCTCTCCTAAACTGGCCAGAGGAGGGCTGGGGCTACAACACCAGTCAGTGGTCATAGGGGTTTATAGGAGGGGAAGACCAGAGACATCAACTAGCAACAAGGGTGTAGTATTGGCTTTAGCATTGTGAAGGTCCGGGTTTGAATCCTGCGTTAGATACTGGTTAACTCCTTGACCCTAGGCAAGCTACTTAGCCTCTCTAGGCCTCAGTTTCTCCAATAGTAAAATGAGAAGGTTGGATTAGATATCTTCTGGGGTCCTTCCCAACTCTAGAATTGTGTTCCTATGATCCAGTTAGAATCTAGACTGAGTCTGATTCTGACTACTGTGGGTGAAGGTAGGCTAAGGAGAGAGAGGAATCCCCCACCATTATTGAGCCATAAAGTAAGTGGGGAGGTAGCCTCTGCTCTCAGGGAGTCCTTCCTCTAAAGAGCAGAGAGGGTCTTTCCTTATTACCCCCCTGCCTTGATTTGGAGAATGTTTTCTCAGTCCTATAAGGAGTCCTCAGTTTGGGTGGGAGGTAGCTCTTGCTGTCGGAGAATCCCTAGTCTGAAGGGAGAGATGGGTTGACCTCTTGGAGGCAGATATAAAGAGTCAGAAGAGTTCAGTCATGCCTCAGGTAAGTATCTGAGCTGTGTGACCCCCAAAAGTCAGTTAATCTCTCTCTCTGCCTCATTTTCTTCATCTGTGAAATGGAGATAATAATATCACTTACATCCCAGGGTGGTTTTAAGGATAGAATAAGATAATATTTGTAAAGCAATTTGCAAACCTTAAAGCACTAGTTATAAATACTCCTCCTCCTCCTCTAAATGAGAATGGGTTTTTGCTGGGCTGTGCCAGGTGGTATTGTGAATAGAGTGAATGGCAGACCAGGTTTCTTAGAGGTAAGAGTGCTGTGCTCATGGAATCCCTCTCTGCCTTTATAGATGCCCTATTCCCTGACCTGAGAGTCTCAAATGCCATTCTCAGAGCTATAGTGCTACCTACCTGGAGAGCTTGACCAGCTTCATGGCAGAAGATCATTCATTCAATTTCTGCAACTGTGGAAACACTGCCTTTCCCTTCTAGAAGCCTCCCACCCAAGACTAGCCCAAGACACCCCCACTGCAGTCTTTTAACTACCCACTTGCTCAAAGTTCTAATTAGACGACCAAGTCCATGAGGAAGGGGAGCAGATCCCACAGAATCCTAGCATTTCAGAATTGGAGGGCTCTCAGTGGTCATTTGTTCCTAATTAGACCACAGCAGGGATCCCTTCTGCTATGTCTTTGATTGGAGAGGGCATCAAACACTAAGTAGTCAGGGGCAGCTAGGTGGCACAGTGGATAGAGCACCGGGCCTGGATTCAGGAGGAACTGAGTTCAAATCCGGCCTCAGATACATAATCCCTACTAGCTGTGTGACCCTGGGCAAGTCACTTAACCCCATTGCCTAACCAAAAAAACAAAACAAAACAAAACACTAAGTAGTCAACAGACCTGGGTTCAAATCTGAGTTTTGGGTGAACCTAGACAAATCACTTCAGTTTCTTCCTCTGGAAAATGAAAGGTTAGAGTAGATGAACTCTCTGGTTTCTCTGTGTTCTCTCTTGATCAATGATCCTGTGTTCTCTTCAGAACCATGCTGTACCAGTCTTTAAAGACGGCAGTTAGCTTATCTGGCCAACTCGATGTACTAATGTGCCATTGGGAAAGGGCTACAGGAACCCTCCTAGAGGGGGTCTCCTTTCAGTTCTGAAGCCACATACAGGCATTAGACCAAGGGCCTTATGGAGGTACCCAATGTCATCAGTCTTTTAATTATTCTGTATTAACCTGTATAAATAATATAATAAAAGCGAAAAGGTTGTGCACCACAAACTGGTAGAAATGTCAAATTGCTCTGGCGTCAAAGGAAAACGTGAACACAGACACTTTCATACACTATCACCCTCTAACTAGTGCCCTTCTCCATTGCCTCACCATGGTATAGAGTGAACTTTGAGTCCTTGAAAGCTAGATCCTTGGAATGCAAGGTTGGGTGGATCCTAGTGGCATGGTGTAATGGACACAATACTGGATATTGAGTCAGAAAGACCTCAATTCAAATTTGGCCTTTGATGCTTACTGGTTGAGTGACTCTGGGCAATTCACTTTACTCCTTTTGATATTGAGTTTCCTTGCGTGTAAAATGGGCATAGTAATAACCTCCATCGTTGTGAGGACCAGTGGAAAGGACCAATGTATGCTGAGGCCTTGCAAACTTTAAGGCATTAAGGGAATGTGAGTTAGAAGAGGGATAACAGGGTACAGGGGAAAGGAAGCTGTCTCTGGAGTCAGAAGACCTGGATTTAAATCTCACCTCTGACACTTATTATCTTTGTGATCTCAGAAGTCACTTACCTTCTTGGCCCTCAGTTTCCTCTTCTGTAAAAGGAGGGTGTTGGCCTAGATGACATCTGATCTCATCTTTAGATGGGTCTGGAAGCTAGGGTCTTATGTATCCCTGAATGGATGGTATGTTTGTCTCCTGAGAGCTGGCCCTCCTGATTATGGAGAACTCATCAGCATTGGGTTGGCCACAAGGGAATTGTTTTTGCACACTACAATACATCAGCAATGAATAACTGTGCAAGAGAAGTAAAGAATGCCACCCAAGACTCACAGTTTCACATCCAAGCCTTTCCTATGCTACAGTGTATATGAAAATGCTTACTTTATTTGGTGTCAGTAAAGTTCAGAATTTTAAAAAATCCTCAGAGAAACAATGTGGTGCTTGTGGAAAAGGTACTAACTTGAGTTCAAATCATAGCTTACTTACTAGGTATGTGACTGTGGGTAAGTGACTTGACCTCTCTGTGCCTGTTTTCTCACCTGCAAAATGAAAGTGTTGAACTAGGTGACTAGATAAGTCTCTTTTAGCTCTAAATCTATAATCCTTAAATGTATGGGCCAAAAAGGGGAGTGGGTCAGTCAGGGGGCAAGAGTGAGAGCCAACTGTTGGATAGCCCCTGTGCTCCATCGCTATTCAGGAAATGTTGAGAGGGAAGATGCCAGCACATTGGGTGGGCTCCTTGTGGAGGATGTATGGGAGGACATGGATGAGAGTTGCAGTGGTGGATGGGTTGTGATCTGCCTCATTGGCAGGAATACCCAGATTGATGAGCTCCCAAATCCATTAGAGTAAGTATTGAAATAGCAGCTTGTGAAGAAATCTACTGAGGTATGGCGAGGTTGGCATCTGCATTTGTGGTGGGACAATGGGGCTCTATTCTAAGTATATTATACTCTATAGCGCCAGTCTAAGGATATTATAAAAGATGAGTCTTCTCTCTTTTTCATTTATCTTGGCTAAAAGAGCTGGTTGCGCGTGCTTCCCATAGATAGCTGCAGGCGGCTTGTGAGCTGTTACTTGCCATTACTATGTCTCATTGGAAAGTCCACTGGATTGGTGGTTAGAGAACCTGTGTTTGAATCCTAGCTTTGCAGCTTGTATGACTTTGTATAACCTGTATGACCTTAGGGGAGTCATTGACGCCTTTGTTTCCTTTCCTTCCTTGTGAAGGTCCCCAAAGGTCAGCTCTAAAGCTATGACCCCAGCTTTACTTCAGCAGGATGAAATATTAATTGGGGGCAAGGGTGGGGGGGACATAAGGCATCAAAGCAGGCAGACAAAAGAGGGATCAGTCTTATTCATTTTGGCTGCAGAAAGCAGAACTTAGAGAAGCCAGATTTCAGCCTGATCTAGAAGGAAAAATGCCCTAACAGTTGGAACTATTAAAAAATGGAATGGGCTATGTCTGAGTCCCCTGAAATGGTCACCTTCAAATAGTCTGGATGAGGCTTTTCAGAATGCTCTAAAGGGGATTCCTTTGAAGGAATGGCTTTGGAGCTTCTAGGAGTCAATGAGTTATTTGGATGAGGGGATCCCTCGCCTCCTATCCACTGGTAGCTCTCTATTTGGACAACTAGTGGCGCTACTTACTTCGCCCCTTCCTATTCCCCATCATGAAACTAATCTCTTCCAAGGCCTGAGCAGACAGGCCAGCTTGGCAGAGACATCAATGAGGTGATGTCTGGTTTTGCATTATAACTCCTGAGTAAATTATTCATTTGCATAAGAAGCCAGAGTACAGCCGCTGTCCCATTGCAGACACCTTGGAAGGGCTCCCTCCTGGACTACCCTCTGAGGCCTCTCCACATTGGAAACCTGGGCTCTTGGATCCCCAGAGGGGTCTTTGTTCCCTTCTTCGGAACCCTGGCATGGTTACTGCTAAGTTCCCCAGCTGGTTACCCCAGTGTAGTGGAAAGAATCTGGGACTTGGGACCCAAGAGATCTGGGTTCTAGCTCACTGACTTTCTGCAGGACTCTATGCTAGGGATTTTATCTTTCATAGCCTCATTTCTCCAATCTTTAAAATGGCTACGATAGATCATATACTACCTTCCCTATAAGGATAATGTGAGGAAAGTGCCTTTAAAGGGCTACAAATGGGAACTATGATGACACATTTCTATAGGACTTTATAGGGTTTTTAAAGCACTTTGCATACGTTATCTCCTTTGGTTCTCACAACAACCCTGTGAGACAGGGACTATTATTCTTTCCATTTTACAGATAAGAAAACTGAGCTTGAGAGATGTTAAGTGATTTGCCAAGGGTCACATAGAGCTATGTCTGAGGTGAGATTTGAATCTAGTTTTCCTGATGCCAAGTCCAGCACTCTATTCCCTAAGACATATAGCTGCCTCTGGGGGCCATCTCCAGGCATTCTGATTTATATCTGGCCACCGGACCCCGAGGGCTCTGTAGGAGAAAGTGAGGCTGGTGACTTTGCACAGCCCTCCCTCACTTAAATCCAATTCACTTGCAAGTCATGGCATCACCTTCCTGATTTCATGGTCCTCTTCAAGAATGAAGGACAAACAGGGCAGCTAGATGCCGTCGTGGATAGAGCACCGAGTCTGGAGTCAAGAGGAACTGAGTTCAAATCCAGCCTCAGACACTTGATACTTCCTAGCTGTGTGACCCTGGACAAGTCACTTAACCCCAATTGCCCCTGCCCCCCAAAAAAGAGAAAATGAAGGACAAATAACAACCTGTGATCTTCCTCTATGCAGTCTAGGAAATTGATGCATAGAGCTCAGTTATAAGCTAGGCAGTTAGTGAAGTTTTGTAGTAAACAGCATGCAAAACTTGGAGTCAGGAAGCTCCAAGTTTGAATTTTGCCTCATAAACTTATTAGCTAAAGTATTTCACAACAGCCTCAGTTTCCTCATTTGTAAAATGGGAATAATAATAGCATCTACCTCCCAGGGTTGTTGGGACAGTATAATGATATGTAAAAAGCACTTTGGAAACCTTCAAGTGCTATGTAAATGCTATTATTATTATTAATCTCAGTTCAATTCAATTCAAATCAATAAGCATTTATTAAGCATGTATTGTGTGCAAAGAAGGATGATGATGATGATGTTGTGGAGTGAACGTTAGATTTGGAGCCAGAGGACTTGGGTTCAAATCCAACTTCAACTACTTGTGTGACCTTGGTTAGGTCATTTCTCCTAAAACTGGGCTTCAGTTTCCTCATCCATAAAACAAGGGAGTTTAAGTAGATGGCCTCTAAGGAGTCTTCTGGCTCTAAGCTTATGCTCTTATGATATAAAGACAAAATGAAAAGCATTTCCAGACCTTAATGAGTTTACATTTTGCTGGGGAAGAATGTGGATGTAACATGTGAGCAGAGAAGAATATATGTGTTTACTGGAGTAGGGGGAGAGCATTCATGACTGATAGGGCTTAAGAGGCTTCCCAAAGGAAAGGGCACAGGAATGGTTAAGCACATTAGCTGAGCTTTGAAGAAAGCCAGGGATTCTAAGAAGCAGAGTAGAGGAGAGGAGAGAGAGCATTCCAGGCATAGGGGGACAGCCAGTGCAAAGGCAGAGACAGGAGATAGAACTCCAAGTTGGGGGAATATTGGGCAGACCAGTTTGGCTGCAATGTAGAATGAGGGAAGAATGAAATAAGTCTGGAAAGGTTGGTCAGAGCCAAACAATAAAGGGCTTTAAATGCTCATCCAAGAAGTTGTAGTTGAACCTAGAGTCAGCAGGGAGCCCCTGAAGCTTCTTGAGCAGGGTAGTAACAAGGCAAGACCCACAGGCATGCATAGAGCAGTGGACAGAGTGTTCACACCTAGCCCATACTCTATGTAAAAAAAACAAAAATAAAACCCTATGCTTTAAGAATATTGTAATATTATCTAGGAATATTCCTAAAGTAATATTATTTGTGTGGAGGTTGTATTGGAGGTGGGAGAGACTGGAAGCAAGAATGCCAATTAGAAGGCTATTGCAATAGTTAGGAGGTGATAAGGAACTCAACTAGGTTAGCGACCATGTGTATGTTCAATAGATACTGGTTTCAAGAGATGCTGTGGAGAGAGACATGGTAAGACTTGGCCAGTGATTGGATGTGAAGGGTGAGGGGCAGGAAAGAGCTGAGAATGAGCCCAAAGTTGCTAACCTGGATCACTGAAAGGATGAGAGTACCCTCAACAGGAATTGGGGAGTTGGGAAAAAAGATGAGTTCGGTTTTGGATATGATGAGTTTGAAATTACTAGAAGATATCTAAGTGGAGCTGTCCAGCAGGCAGTTGGTGGTGTGAGACTGGAGCTCAGGAGTAAGGTGAGGGCTGAGTATGCATTTGGCAATCATTGGCATAGAGATAATATTTGAACTCATGAGAGTTGATGAGATCAGAGAGAGTGGAAAGGGGAGGGGAAGGGATTGGAGAGAAGGAAAGGGGAAGAGGAAGAAAAGAAGGGAGAAAGAAAGGGAAAGGGAAGGGAGGGAGAAGGAAAGAAAAGGAAGAGGGAAAGGAAGGGAAGGGCAAAGAGGGAGAAGGGAAGGAAAGGAGAGGGAAAGGGAAAGGGAAAGGAGGGAGAAAAAAAGGAAGACAGAGGGAAGGGAAGGCAGAGAGAAGGAAGGAAGGGAAGGGAGAAGAGGAAGGGAGAAAAGAGAAGAGAAGAGAAGAGAAGGGGATCCAGGATTGAGCCTTAGGCTATACTCACTCACAGGGGCCAGTATGTGGGTGATGATAGAACATTGTAGGCTGGCAAGAAATGCATAGACAGGCAGGAGTAAAATGAAACTAGAACAGTGTCACTGCAACCCTAGGAGAAGAGACTATACAGGAGGAAGAGGTGGGTGGCAGCATCAAATATTGCCAAAAGGTCAAGAAGGAGGAGGACTGAGAAAAAACCATTAAGTTTAGTAACCAAGACATTACTGTTAACCTTGGAGAAAGCAGTCTCACCTGAGCACTGACTTGGGAAGCCAGATTCCATGGGCCTAAGGAGTAGGAAATAAGGAAGTGGTTATTAGGAGTAGCTCTTTCTAGGAGTTTGGCTGTGAAAGACAGGAAGGAGAGCCTGAGCTGAGAGGGTGGTAGGGTCAAGAGCAGACTTTTTTCAAGGATGATAAAAATCTGGGCATGTTTACAGCCAGGAAAGAGCTACTAAATACAATTGAATTCAATGAGCATGCATGAAGTGCCTGTTTTGTTTAAGGCATTGGGGATAGATACAAAGACAAAGAAAGATAGGAGAAATGGGAGATTAAAAACTGGCCAGAGATCTGTGGGGTCATAGTCCTATTCAGGAGGATAGAACAGTTCAAATGAAGGGATATTGCTGGGGAGGCAGAGACCTTGCACCTGATGGACTGTTGGCAAAGTCATCCTGAATTCCTTATTTGGGAAAGAAAGAAGCTGCCCATGGGTGGGTAACTTAGGCCCAGTGGCAAGTCATCTACATGGAGTGACTTCAGTTATGCCCACACCCATATATATTTACTCAACACCAAGCCCCCGAGTCACTTTACCAATAGTGTTTGAAATTCCCATCATTAAAGATTTCCTATTTGGGATTAAAGCATCTGAAACCCTCTACAAACTGGTTTTTAGCTACTTTTCCAGCCTTATTTTGTGCAGAACTTTTCTTCACATACTCTAAATTTCAGCCACAGCTCTTCCCCAAACTAAGCACATCTTATCCTGTTTTGTGCATCATCAAGCTGTCCTCATTCTGGGAATGCAATCTCACCTTCACCTACTGAATCCTTTTTTTCAAGATGATTCAGCCACGAGGGACAGCCAATACAAAGGCTTGGGGGTAGAAGATAGAGTGTTGCATGTGTGAAGAGCAGCAAATAGCATGATTTGATCATGGAAGATACTATTCATTAGCTAAATTGGACTGTTCCATCCAAAAGTAAAAAAAAAAAATAGTTCATGTACTGAGTCAATTAGTCAACAAACATTTGTTCAGCGCTTATGATGCAGCATGAATTGTGTTTAAGTTGTGGTGATAAAAAGAAAGGCAAAAGATCATTCCTGCCCTGTTTCCCCTGATTTCCTCCAGCTGTTGGGATTCTCTCTCTGTGAACTTTCCCAATGCATTTTGTCTCGGTCTCTCTTTTGCACTTCCCTCGCCCTATGATTTTTCAACTGGGAATAAGTTTTTGCTGGCAAGTGTTTCACTCAGGTTTCCTCCACACTTAGGGCAGGGCTCCCCTTTAGGTATTTGGCACTTAATTAGATTAGTTAGGTTGAAACACTGATGCCCCCCGTTAATATGCAAATGATTCATGGGTGATATTTGGAAACAATGGCACTCATTAACACCTAAGTGTGAATTAGTTTCTCAGAATAGCCGGGTCTTTCAGTTTTGTCATTAGCCTACTAACCAAAGCCCTCTATGATGTAGTGAAAGTCCTGGGCTGAGAGTCAAAATGCCTGGGCTCTGGTTTCTGACTAGATTCTGCCTCTGACTTATATTGCTCTCAGACAAGTCCCTGAGCTTTTCAATGATTCAAAGAATACTTACTGAGAACCTACTATGGACAAAGGCTGTGTCCACAGTACTAGGGATGCAAACCTGAATCTTCTCCCTGAGGGAGCCTGCAGTCTTAGGTTTTTTTTTTGTTTGTTTTTGTTTTTGTTTTTGCTTTTTGATGGGGCATTCAGGGTTAAGTGACTTGCTCAGGGTCACACAACTAGTAAGTGTCAAGTGTCTGAGGTGCGACTTGAACTCAGGTCATCCTGACTCTGAGGCTGGAGCTCTATCCACTGTGCTACCTAGCTGTCCTGAGCCTGCAGTCTTGTAGAGGTTGTAAGATGCATACACAGATAAATATGGGACAAAGTAGGTGATGAGAAACAAGTGGAATGAATAATAATAACAACTCACAATTTGAAGGTTTGCAAATCATTTTCCACACAACAAATAAAATGAGATAATATTTGTAAAGTATTTTGTCAGCCTTAAAGTACTATATGAATGCTACTTGTTATTACTATTATTAACCCAGGGAAATGGGGAATTTGAGAATTATCATTACTTTCTTATAAATGAAGAAACCAAAACCCAGATTAAGTGATTTCCCAAAGGCTTACACAGGTAGTAAGTGTCAGAGCCACGACCTGAAGCCAGCTCAAATCTGGTAACTCTTCAACCTACTACCTTGCCTCTACATGTGTAGAAAGTGCTATGGGATCAGATGAAGGAGGGATTGCTTCTAGCTGGGAAGATCAAGGAAAGTTTTGCTGGAGAGGTGATGCTTAGACATACATGTAGAGATGGAAGAAACCTTACAGATTCTGGACATACCATTTGTGTCTTGGACCTCTTTGGTAGTGTCTGGAGAAACCTCTGGACCCATTTTCAGAATGATGTTTTTAAGTGAATAAAATAAAATACATGGGATTATAAAGGAGACCATACACATTAAAATAGTATTACCAAAATATTTTATAAAGACAAATTCTAGGATCTCAAATTGAGAACCTCTGACTCAGCTCCCTAGTATTGAAAAGCAGTCCCAGAGAAGGGAAGTGGCTTGCTTTGGGTCACATAGGTATTCAGTCACAGAACTAAGCTATGAACCTAGGACCTGTGATTCCTAATCCAATGGTCATTTCCTCATAACATGTCTTGACAGCTGGCCTTTTAAGAAAGCAAGGATGTTAACAGAGATAGAGGAGGGAGAAATGAATTAATGAATAAATGAGTAGTCCCAACTCTGCCATTAACAGATTCTTTTGACTTTATAGAAGTCAGTCAGTTCCCCTCTCCGGACCTCAGTTTCCCTATGTTTACAATGGGGGTGAGGTTGGATCTGATGAATGCTAAAGGTCCTTACAGTGCTAATGGACTAGGATTCTAAATCACTTTCAGTGGTTGGGAAGGAGCATGTGAAGGCTTATTTCCTCTGAGAGGGGCCCATATTGTTCTTCCTTTCTCCTCTCTTCTCTCTTTCCCTCCAAACCCCATTTTAAATCTCAGAGTATTAGAGAAGGATGCTTATCCAGAGTCGAGGGTAAGGTGGGAGAGGAAGGCATTAAGGTCCCATTTTTTTGGCAGCACTTCTAACATAGGGCCAGCCCATTCTCTGAGGGTGGTGTTGCAAGATTATGACCAAACATGGGGACAATGTCCATCTCTTTGCCTCTCCTACGTAATTCAGTCCTCCTTTGAGATATGAGGAGTTCATATTGTCCCCATTTTATGGAAGAGAAAATGCAGAACTGAAGCAGTTCAACTCATTTATAACACATTAAGCATCTGCTATGCACAAGGCCTAGAGAGGAAGCAAGACATAGTGGTTAGAGAGCCAGTCTTTCAGTCAGAAAGCCCTGACTTAACCTCTTAGGGAGAAGGGGAGAGTGTGTGTGTGTGTGTGTGTGTGTGTGTGTGTGTGTGTGTGTGAGAGAGAGAGAGAGAGAGAGAGAGAGAAAGAGAGAGAGAGAGCACGAGCACACTGGCACACTGGGTCTTCTGTTCTGGTTCATAGGATGGATGTTGGAGGAGTTATCTCTGCTGGGGAGAGGGCAGGTTATTAGTGACCAGTGGACCATGGAGATGCCTTGGTCTTCTGGTGCTAAGTGAGATGAGGCTCAGCACACAGAGACCCCTAGAGAAAGGGACCCCCTCCCTCTCAAGATTAATAGAAAGAGGTAGCAGGAGTCAATAGTGGGGATGTCAGTCAGGGCCCACTTATTGGTCATTATCATCAATTCCTCTTTTTTCATTGAATTAACCAGTGATAGTTTAATGGCCAAAGTCCTGATCTGAAGCAGGGGTTCTAACCCTGGTGCAGTCAGTAATTTGCTACATGAACAGACAGATTATTTCTCTTCTCTGAGTCTCATCTTCCTAATCCTTAGAATGGGGCTAATAATCCTGGCCCTGCTTATCTCCCAGGTCCATTGTAGGGAGAATGTATAGATTCTGAGCGGGACAGAACCTTGTATCTAGACAAATCCTCTACTTTTAAGAATGAGGAAATTCAGGCACACCTTGCCCAAAGTCGTGCAGAAAGTTAGATGACATAGTCAGGACTTAAAACTCAGGTTCTTTTACTCCAAACCAGTCAAACAGCAGTCATTTATTAAGTGCCTACTGTGTGCTAGGCCCTGGGGATACAAAGAGGAAAACAAAACAGTTGTTGACCTCAAGGACATTCCATATTATCCCAAAGAGAAGCAAATAGAAAACGTTTTCACAGCAAATGCTGAGCGCTTGAGGTGGGAGCTGGTGGGTGGAGGTTGGACAGTGGTGGTGGTCCAGGAAAGCTTCTGGTAGGAGACAGCATTCCAGCCCAACTTTTGATCAAACTAGGCCTTCCTTCATATTCAGCACACACACTCACTACTGCAGCACTCTGCCTGCTTGGTGGTAGATGGGAAAGGAATTTGGCAAATAAGTGTAAAAGGATGAGTCAGAGGGTTCAGATCCCACCTCTGACATCCACTGCCTGCAGAACCTTGGGAAAATCACTTAACCCCTGTGGAACTCAGTTTCCACATCTGTAAAATGAGGGGATGGGACTAAAAGCCCTATGAGGTCCCTCTCAGTTCTAGAATTCAGATTCTCTGATCTTCTCTGTTCAGGCCATCTTGAAATAGGATTCTTTCCAAGCACGTGGCTGATTTGCCTGGGCCTTGAGCTTGGCTTCTTACCATTGACTTTCAAGGCCCATGGGAAGGCCCATTGTCTGGGCATCCTTTCTAGGAGCAGACAAGAGACACAGATGATGTTCATATAGACAACAAGATGAAAAAAGATCATTCAAGGTAGTGGCTGATTTTCACAAGGACTTTCTCAGAAGCAGCCAAGGAATAGGCAATCGGCATGTGAGGGAAAGGATGCTTTTATCACCCAGCTAAGTTCATATTAGCCCCTTAGGAAATGCATTTAAAATTGAATTAAAGATTGTGAAGCTCCCCATAAGCAGGGACATGCTTTTCTTTTTCAGTCTACCCCACAGGATAAGTTGTGCCTTGGTCCCAAGCCCACAACAGATGCTTAGTAAAGACTTCAGACCTCCACTTTTTGGGCTGAAGAATGGGTAGGTGATGAGGGAGAGAGATGCTGAGAGTTGGGGGCGGGGTTGTCTCTATTTACCTTAAATGAAAGCTGAGTCCTACTTCTAAGGGAAAGACATAAGGGAAAGACAAAGGAATTAGGGTTAGTGTCTTTAGTGGGTTCTTTCTTAGTAAGGACAGTGGGGGCTGAGAGAAAAGACCAGTTGATTAGGAATCAGAGGACCTGGATTTGAATCCTTGCCCTGTTACATGTTGCACTTTGGAATAATCATTTCTCCTCTGGTCCACTTCTGGCCTCTGACCCATCCTGGCTGTGTGGTTCTAGGACCAGGCACTTAATCTAGTGCCCCAGGCTAATTTCTAAGACTGGAAGTGTGTTTGTGAATTATGTTTTATTTTTTAAATTATCTATCATTTCTTTCTCTCCTTCCTACCTTACTTCCTTCACTGATTATAAAAAAAAATAAAATTCTTCTAACAAATATTCATAGTCAAGGAAATCAAATTCCCCTATTGGCCACATCCCAATTTTGCCTGCTTGGTCCAGTTGCTCTCTGTCTGAAGCTAGGAAGGGAGTAGCAGGAACCAGATTTGCACTTGCGGAAGGCGTGTTCTCATTAGGAATTCCCTACGCTTATTACAGGTCTGGGCCTACCCCCCCCCCCCAATTGAACTTCATGACGCATACATCCTTTCTAGCTCTAAATTCTATCATCCTATGATTGTACCCAGCTCTTAAGCCCCAGCCCTGGTCTCTTGAGGTGCGGGTCTTTTCTTGCCTGGAAGGAAAGGAGTTAAGAGTCCTTTGAGAGTTAGAGGGGGAAGCTGGGGGAGGGGGATGTAGGGCAAGTGACCACAGCCAGTCTCTCCCCCTCACCTCAGCACTGTGGGACAGAGTGGGTGAGAGTCCAGAGGAGGTGGGGCCACTGTCGGCAGGATGTGGTTGGGGGCTACAGCTGGCAGAGGGAACCCAGTCACGTATGGCACCATCTGTTCCACCAAGGTGACTTAGAGCACAGGCAAGGGCAGTTAACCAAGAGTTTGAGGACCGCTGTTGCTCTTGGGGCTGATGGAGGGATGGGCCCTGGATAAAGGGTCACGGAAGCTTAGAGGTTCTTGAGAAGTGACTTCCCCTACTGGGGATGACAATGGAAAGGGGCTATTGCTTGATATGGGCATGGAGTGCTGAGGGCAGAGTTTTTCTGGAAGGGAAGGCAATTCCTCACTCATACTTAGAAAATAAGGGAAGAAATGGGAGTCACCATTGAGGCTGGGAACAGTGAGAAACCTTTAACTGGACCTAGCTCAGTCTTATCCAGCCTGGCCAATATGAAGGACTGGGGCTACCTAGAAGCGCTGCCCTGGAAGGAGGTGGGAGCTCCAGGAGGAACCCAGTTTGAAACCACGCATTAGGCTGGAGGTGCAGCTGGGGTGGCCCTGGAATAAGTCTGATCCATGGCCGCAGGCCTCAGCCCATGAGGTAGTGGGGAAAAAACACTGGCTTTGGAGTCACAGGACCTGGGTTCAAATCTCATCTCTGATGTTAACTATATGAGTAACCTTGGATCAATGTTGTAATGTCTTGGGAACTCAATTTCCTCATCTGTAAAATGGGGCAGTCAGATTCTGAGGTCCATTCCAGGTCCACATCTAGGGCCTTAACTTCTATTAGGGGCCTCTGCACCTTCTCTTTTAGCTAAACTAGAGCACTTATTTTTAGCCCAAGGCTTCTTCCTTTCATAGTTTTCTAAAATTCCAATAATCAGTGAGCAACAGCCCAAGAAATCCAATGCCTGAGTGGGCCTGACTCCCAGGGTTTCCTTAATATGCTGCTCTGATCCTTAACGATCTCTCCTGCTTTTGCTATGGCTCTCATGGTGACTAGGCTCCATGGCCTGGCACCTCCTCTCTTTTCCCTAGGTGGTATGGTGGATAAAGAGTAGCTAGGTGGTGCCATAGTACAAAAAGCACCAGGCCTGGAGTCAAGAAGACCTGAGTTCAAATCCAGCCTTGGATACTCACTAGCTGTGTGACCCTGGGCAAGTCACTTAACCCTGTTTACCTTCAGTTTTCTCATCTGTAAAATAAGCTGGAGAAGGAAATGGTGAACCACTCTAGTATCTTTGCCAAGGAAACCTCAAATGGAGCCATGAAGATTCAAAAACGACTGAACAATGAAAGAACAAACAGCAGGTAGAGTGATGGACTTGGAGTCAGGAAGGCCTGAGTTCAAAACCTGCCTTACACACAGACTAGCTATGTGACCTTGGGTAAATCATTCACCTCCGTCAGCCTGTAAAATGAGGGAATGATAGTATCTACCTCATGGGGTTGTTTTGAGTGTCATACGGGATAGCATTTAGAAAGTGACTGGCAAAATTTGAAGGGGTTAGTAAGTGTGAACATGATTATTTCCCTCTCTGCCCTCCTGCTACCACTGCTCCAGGCCTCAGGAATGAATTTCCTAGGGATCATTCACAAGGGGATAGAGACAAATGAAATCCGTTAACAATATCCCAGGCTAAACTCATCAGAAGTGTGGATGTCGTCAGTTTTTGCACCAAATTTGCTAAGTTACTCTTCCCCATCACCATTGCTAGGCCTCCCTTTGCCCATGAGCCGTTCTCATCCTGGAGTTTCCACCTCCCCAGTGGCCACAGAAGGAGATCCAACCCTCTGCCCAGGATTCCCCTGGCCAATGCAAAGTCTGCTTGCTTGGGTTTTCAGAATTGAGTTCATTTGCCCATTCTACAATCGTAGGCTGCCTCCCAGATGATCAGGAAGCTTTCTTTCTGTACAACGGGTTGGAGGTTTCATCAGCCTGATATAGATGACCTAAGTTCAAAGTGTGGCTTTTCTGCTTATTAGTTATGTTACCTTTGGGCAAATCATTCGGCTTCAGTGTCTTCATCTGTGTGATGGAGTTGGAATAAATGACCTTACAGGTCCCACCTAAAGGTCTAAAAGTCTGGTATTTTAGGATCCCAGGGCTTCTAGCTAATCTGGAGCTTTCATATTTCCCTTCTCCCACCAAAGCCAAGCCTGGGAAATGAAGAAGACTCAATGGGACAATGAGATTTCTATCATCTCAATAATCAGAATAAGGCAGCCCAACATCGCTCACAATTTACAAACCAGGGCTCCTTTCCTTATAAGCTCCCATTGGACCCTCTCCTAAGGTAGTTTCACAGCCAGATATGTGGCAGGGGCCGGGCTCAAAATGGAGGAAGATGGCACCCCATTTCCTAGGGAATAAACTTTCCACGTCTTTGTCTAGTATCTCACCCATGATCCTCCTCAATTTGACTTCACTGGGTGTTTCCAGCTTTATCTCCAGGCTAGAAGCAGGATGTTGTGGCAGGTAGATAGCTGACCTCAGAGCCAGGAAGAATTGGACTCAGATCTCTGCCTCTGCTACTTATCAGCTATGGGATCACAGGCAAATCTCTTGTCCTCTCTGAGCCTCAGTATATATGTAATACTTTCATAGGCTTGTTGTGAGGCTTAAATTTAAAAAAAAAGCTTTGTGTAATGTACTTGACAAACTTTAAAGCTGAGGTTCTCGACTTGGGGTGCATCTACCCCAGGGGGCACAAGAAGTTTTTCAAGGGGGCATTGGGAATATTTAGTAAATAATTCTATTATCCGGTTGAAATTGATCTGTTTTATTTTTTGCGTGCAGATGCATTGAAAACTCTAGAACTTATTTTTTCTCATATTGAATAGGAAGGATGCAGGAAGAAAGCAGAGAGTTACGGACAAAAAGTTCAGAACTGTTGATTAGAGGTATTATGTGAATATTATTATAATGGAGTTAATAAGAGGATCCTTGTGATTTCTGGACTGGGACAGCTCCCACACAGCTGGGCATGTGCTTTGGCCCAGAGTTGAAGGATTTGCCCTTTGGAATGATGCTGCAATCTCCTATTGGTCCACTTTGTTGCCCATCATCTTTGACACTGATGCCCCTATCCTCTCTATGCCATGGGACCAATAGCCATCCCAAAGTATAAACCTTTCAGCATTGAGCCATAGCATGCATCCATCTCCACAAAGTCAGAGTACATGTCCAGTACATGTAGGGTCCAGATAATCAGGGGTCCCCCTTAATTACCCTTGTTATGTTAACTATGGGCAGTTAGGTGGTGCAGTGGATAGAGAGCCAGGCCTGGAGTCAGGAAGACTCATTTTCCTGAGTTCAGATCTGGTCTCAGACACTTACTGCCTATGTGACCCTGGACAAGTCACTTGGCTCTGCCTCAGTTTCCTCATCTGTAAAATGAGCCGGAGAAGGAAACCTCAAATGGGGTCACGAAGAGTTGGACACGAATGAACAACAACAACAAAATATCAACTATAATGATAATAATTTCCAATCATTTCCAATTATTAGTGGAACATCTCCACCTATACATACACTCTATCTGCCGTTAGCCACGTCATTTCCTATGCTTGGAATTCCTGGCCATAGTTTAAAGCCCAAATCCAATTCTACCTCCTCTAGAAAGTCTTCTTTGGTCCTCTCTAGTTGGTAAGAATGTCTCTCCTCAGATCGAGGGGAGTCAGACCTTAAACCTAGACCTTCTCATTCCCAATTCAGTTCGTCATCTTGTTACATGTCACTTTGGATGCCCTTCACATATATTATTGTGTATTATGCTTATTTGTGTCTGTGTCTTTTCTCCTGTAAGTAAGCTCCCCATCCCAGCAGTATGGAATGAATGATGGTTGAGTTCTACCTAGCAATTATATTAGCCCAGGAAGAGCATATTAGGGGTGTTAGGATAGAACTCTCAGGTTCCTACAACTCAACAACTTTGTCATTTGGAAGTTTGTCTTGGATGACCACTTGCCCCTTATTAATAAAATCCTTTTTGATAACAACATTGGTTTTAGTGATACTAAGATCTTAACATATTTGGACCTCAGTTTCCTCATTTGTAAAATGAAGGGGTTGACCTAAATTAGCTCTAAGGTCCCTGTTTTAGCTTGAACTTTCTATGTTCTAAGGTCCCTGACAACTCTGATATCCTATATTCTAAGTTCCCTTCTAGGTCTGATGTTTTGTGCTGTGAAGTTCCTTTAAACTCAGACATTCTATGGCCTAAGGTCCCTCCTCATTCTAACATTCAATGTTCTGTGATCTAAGGTTTCTAATTCTGACATTCAGTGTTCTAGGTTTGAGATCCCTTCCACTTCTGATATACTTTATTCTTAGGATGCTTCCTGTCCTGAGATTCTATGTTTTAACTTTCTTTCCGGTTCTAATATTGCCTAATTCTGTAACTAAGAATGTGATGAAACAGGTTCAGCTTCATTAAGTGACTTCCATGTATCCCATTTGGGGAGATAAGGTTGAGAGAATATAGGATCATAATGATGATAGCTAGCATTTATATATTGCTCTAAGACTGGCAAAACACTATATGTTATCTTACTTGATACTTGCAACAACCCTATGAGGTAGTTGCTGTTATTCTCATTTTCCAGACAAGGAAACTGAGTCACAGGGAGGTCAAGTGATTTTGGGTTACACAGCTACTAAGTGTCTGAGGCAGGATTTGAACTCAGGTTTTTCTGACCCCAAGTTTAGTGCTGTATCCACTACACCATCTAGCTGCTTGGAATTGGAGAGACCTAAGTGAGGGAACAGGGAGACATTACTTAGAGTTGTTCCTCCAACCCTGGACAGATTTAGAATGAAAGGAGCTGGGTTTATCCATGCTTCTCAAGAGTTAGTTCCACCCTTCCACATAGGGAGATGAGGTGGCTGTGTCTGTGATATGATGTGAGAGATGCCAAGAAGAAGTCCTCTCCTCATGGTGGAGATGATCACTTTCCACCAGTTTGCTGTGATAACGAGACATCGTCCAGTTAGTGCTTTCTCCCTTTGGTCTCTCCTTTGTCCTTTCCAGCCCTTCTCTTCTGCTGTGAGCTCCCTTTAAAGGAGTCTTAGGGGAAATGAGCATATGAGACTCTTTCACTGGGTCGTAGGAGTTAGAGATCCCTTGGTCCAGCCTTCATATTTTACAGAAGCATTGAGGTCCTCAGCAGTGAAGAGACTTACTTGAGGTCACACAGCATGGCAGGTCACCTGACTCCCAGTCCAGTGCTTTTTTCATAATATTGTATTTTCTTGCTTGTCAGGAGGGGCCGCATCGATCAGACTCTGCCTGTTGATTAATGAGGCATGGCGGGAATGGGTGAAAGAAAGCCAGAAACTTTGCCTCCTATGCCATCCTGCCAGGCAGGGGGAGAAAGGGCAGCCCTTTGCTCCTGGTCTATTGGCCAGAAGCAGTGGAGCAGAAGGGCAGAGAGACTTTAGGGGCTTGGCAGCAGTGGCAGCGTCCTCTGATAGCATGCGACAAGGAAGGAAACGTGCCATGTCGGACTGGATGCATTACTCTCTGAGCAAATTAAAAATTAAAATTAATCAAACACTCAAATTGATTTCCTTCCCGTCTGTTTCCGTGGCTGTGCCAGTCAGCGATGGATGTTGTGCAATGCGTCCGTGGCTCTGGCCTTGGTCAAATTCCACTCCAAGATGGCACATCTCAGAGCCAGAAGGCATTCTGCCCTTAGCAATCATGATGTGGGCTTAAGAAAGGTCAAGAAAGCCAGGCCTTTGCCCACAGTTTTTTAGAGCTAGACAAACCATGTATGACCCCTGGCTCCAACCCTAGCCATTTGACCTGGGGATGTTACCTTACCTCCCTGAAATTCAGTTTGCCCATCACCAAAATGGGGATCATATTCATAGCTAACATTTATATAGTATTTTCTGGTTTGTAAAACCGTAAACATTATTCTTACCATCATTCACAACAATCTTGTGAGATAGTTGGTATTATTATTCCCTCTTTGCAGATGAGGAAACTAAGGCTCAGAGAGGTTAACTGTGAAGCACACCTGTATTCCTACAATTTTTAAGATCTAGAAGCACCATTTGAACCTTAGGCTCTCTAGGGCACTTGTCATGGTTCTGCATGGCTTCTCATCTTGCTTGTATTTGCCCTCCTCCATGCCTCAGTTTCCTCATCCTTGAAATGAGATTAGACTTGATAATCTCTAAGGTTCCTCCAGCTCTATATCTATGAACATATTATCTTATGGTTTACCACACTGGATTATTTCAAGGAAATAAGTGCTTTCACTTTGTAATCCTTAACATTATATGTCCACGTGAATAATTGTTATGATGTCATATCTCCACTATAGCCCTATTTTGATGAAGAGGACCTCAGGTTCTAGAATGCTCCTTCAATAGAGCATGAACTCTAACTGGTTTGGCAAGGCTTTGAGTATGGCTTCATGAGTATGGCTTGAGTATGGTGAACTGTATGTCTGGGGTCTAGGTTAGCCTGCTAGGAGCTGTGTGTGAAAATAGTTTGTGCCTACATTGTCACATATCTAGGGGTTCCCTAGATCCCATACAAGCATTCAAGGTAACATACATCTATTAGGTACAGGACAGCCTCTGTTTTACCTCACATATAATATAGAAAATGCAAAAGACTCCTAGGAGCCCATAAAGAAGGCAGAAAACATACACAGAGGGTGCTCACAAAGATAATGAATGTTTTGGCCACAGCAACTTAGGAAAACAAAGGCATCGAGAGCCCATGGGGTGGAGTGAAAAGAAGGAACTTTGGACCTGCCATTGCATGACTTAGATTTGAGACCTGCTTCTGACACTAACTAGATGTATGATGTTGAGGTAAGTCACTTAATATTGATGATAGCTCACTCAGCTCCCAAGTAAGCACTCAGGGTAATGGATATGTCATCAGGTCCATGACAGTCTTTTCCTTTTTAATGAGTTCCCTATACCAAAAGTTCTCAAAGTGTGATCTATGGACCCCTGGGAGTCTCTCAGACCCTTTCATAGGGTGTGAGAAGTCTAAAATATTTTCATAGTAATACTGAGATGCTATTTATCTATTAAAATACTTTTCGCTTTTCCAACTACTTACCTGTGTAAGGTCAGATTTTCTTCATATGCTTCAACCAAAACCATTGCAACAGATTGAATGCAGAGGCAGAGATGAGACTCCAGCTGTCTTCTATGAAGCCAGATACTAAGGAGATCTACAAAAATATTTCAAACAATTCCACTTTTCTAAAATTTTTATTTTGTAAAATATAATAATTTTTAAAATAAAAAATGTTATTTACATTACTCTCTGATGGGTTCAACAACAGCAAAAATGTGTGACCCTGGCACAGTTAGGTGGCACAGGAGATAGAGCACTGGGGGGTGGAATCGGGAAGATTCATCTTCCAAAGTTGAAATCCAACCTCAGACACTTAACAGCTGTGTGACCCTGAGCAAGTCACTTACCCCTGTTTGCCTCAGTTTCCTCATCTGAAAAAAATGACAAACCACTCCAGTATCTTTGCCAAGAAAACCCCAAAAGAGGTCACAAAGAACTGGATATGACTGAAAACAACTGAACATAATGGGTTTATTATTATTTTAAATAAATTAATAAATGAATAGTTTTAATTTCTAATGTGAAAAATAGCAATAACTAGAATCTATATAAACAAAAATTCTTTGGGATCCCAAATTTTTGAGAGTATAAAAGGGTCCTGAGACCACAAAGTTTGAGTCCTGCTGCCCTATAACAATGAAATCACATCATCTGGTCAACACCCCATTCTCTCCCCAACACACAAACCTCATGTTTTACTTCAGGCCAAGTACTTTCCTCACAAGCCTGTAAGGTAAGGTACCATTTTACAGATTGGGAAGCTGTGGCTCTGAGAGCATGAGGGACTTGCTCGTAATCACACATAGCTTATCAGAATCAGGGTTTGGAGGGAGGCTTCCTGACTCCAGGTCTAGCCCTCATCCCCCTGTGCCACACAGCTCTCAGTTAATTATTCTAATCCTCCATTTTCTCATCTGTAAAGTGAGTATATGAATATCTCTAATAACTTATGGGGTTGTTGTAAGGATAAGAAGAACACATTGTATGTCAAGTGCTTTGTGAATCACAAATTTCTACAGAAGATATACCTATATCATTTGTGAAAAACTTTTGATCTGCGATTGGTGGAAGGAATATTCATGTTAAGGGAAATGATGGATCCTTGAAGTACACTTTTTTGGCTTATATAAGGGTTGTCTCTGTGTTAGAATTTTAATTTAATTAAAAAAATTAAGTAGGAAGAAAATAAATATTTTAGGTGGCATTATGTGCCAGGAACTATATTAATCACTTTACAAATATTATGTGATTTGATCCTCACCACAACTCTGGGAAGTAGGTACTATTATTATTCCCATTTTATAGTTGAGATAACTAAGGCAGATATAAGTTAAATGACTTGCCCAGGGTCATACAGCTAGTAAGTTATTGGTTGGATTTGAACTCAGGTCTTCCTGACTCCAGGTCCAGTACTCTGTCCACTGCATTACCTAGCCATCCCAGTTCTTATTATGTGCCAGTTTCCATGGTAGCACTGAAGATACAAATAGAACCCATGGCCTAAAGCTCATACAGACCATGTCCAATCTTGGGGGCTAACACAAAAAGATGATTCTGTCTTTGGCTTATATTAACCAAGCCAGAATTTGGTTTTGGAAAAAAAATCATCGAATATATCTAGTGTCTATATTTCCACAAATGTAGATAAAAAAAGGTTCTTAGCTCCCACGCAAGTGCTCAAGGTAACAAATGCATTTATTTGACACGGGGGAACCTATATTTTGCCCCACAGAACATGCAGAAAATGCAAGGACTCCCAGGAGCCCATAAACAAAGCAAAAAATATACAAAAGGATTCACGATGGCTTGTACATAATCAATACAATCTTTCTCCCTCTCTGGTGCATTCCGCTTACCCGCAGGGTTCTCCAGAGGACCACACTCCATCCCTTCCTCCTATTGCTATAGACTCATAGTATGCCTTATGGTTTAATTCCTCCCTGGAAGGGAAACACACTTTGGGGTTGCTGGATAAGCAACATCTCAACATTGCAGGGAATCATTTTTATAGCTAACAGAGACCCTCCAAGGGCTTGTAATCTCTTGGAAGGGAAACCAACTTTGTAGCTGCTGGACAGCCCCCTGCACGGTTTAGACTGGTGCTGTCCAAATAACTCACAACAACAATGGAGGCCGTAGTCTCTGTCTTTTCTTCCCTTATCTTGTGGCTTCAGTCACTCATTGCTCTTCCCCTGATGGTAGGGTGGTGAAACAAAGGTGATCCTCTCCTCTCAAAGGAATGCTCTGGAGGAAATTTTGGCTAGATACCTGAATTCTCTCTTTTTTCTTTTTTTGTGAGGCAGTTGGAGTTAAGTGACTTGCCCAGAGTCATACAACTAGTGCGTGTTATGTGTCTTAGGCCAGATTTGAACTCGGGTCGTCCTGACTGAAGGGTCAGTACTCTATCCACTGCACCACCTAGCTGCCCCTGGATCCCTGAATTCTTAAATTTAAAGTTCCTCTTGAGGCAAACTCCAAGGTTGATGGGGCTAAAGAAATTTCCCTATTCTGATTAGAAGGTTTGATTCCAGTATCATATTATCTAGGAAATCTCTTTTCACTCATTAGAAGACTAGATTCCAGTATTTCTAAATCTAGGGATGCCCAAGGCTGGCCTAACCAGAAAATTCCTTCTAGGCCTAACAGGTCGGATTCCAGAATTGTTTTGCCTAGGAAATTACCTCTCCTTTACCTAGGAAGTAGGGGATCAGGAACCACATTATCTAGGAACTCCCCCTTCAGGGCACAGGGTCAAGCACATGCTTGCCTTTGCCACGTGTCTCTGCTTCCAGAGGTGACATAAGCAGCTTCTGCTCCCTCTCAGGACCCCTCCAGGAAAAAAAAAAGGTGAAGGGGCAAGGCAAAAGATCCCTGAACCCTAAGTAAATAATCCATTTTACAGGACAGCAGAATGACTGGTTCCTCCCAACAGGATTGATTCCACCCAACAGGGGCCATCTTCCCAAGAGTCTAAGTCAATCAATTTATCTTGGGGAAAGTACCCATTAGAGAAACCCAACCCTTAGGAGACTCCAAATCAATGAGTTCATCTTGGGAGTTATCCTAGTCACTGAGACCCAATAAAAAGATGCCTTTTCCCCTTTAACCAAGGTGCCAATGGCTAGGTCCATACCCTACATAAGGAAGTATTGTCAAGGGTTCCATAAGATGTCTGTTCTTTAAACTAATTAAATTATTTGGTGAACTCTTCTGCTCACCTCCTTAAGCAAAGATGAAAAAAAAATGCCACGCCTTCAAGGAACTCATGCTCTGACAGGAGGATACACCATCTACATAGATAAATATAATTTCAGCTAGAATGTGTGAGAGTAAAGTATGTCCAGGTAAATTGCTGTAGGCAAATTTGGGGAGGGAGAGATCACTTTCAACTGAGAGGGTCAGGGATGGAATTTGTGGAAAATGTGGCTCCTGAGCCTTGAGGAAATTTATAGCTTTTGTAGGGTGGGCTGTGCAAATCTTAACACGACAGCCAAAGCCCTAGGTGTTAAGGATTGCAGTGTTGGAGATGAGAATTACAGAATCTCACAGTTGGAAGGGACCTTGGAGGCCATCTAGCCCAGCCCATGCATGAATAAGAATCCTCTCTACAATATACCCGATGTTTTTGAGATGTTTGTTAAATTGAACTGAAATAATTAGCAATGAAACTGAAGAAGCTCAATTAGAACTATGGATGAGTGGTCTTGAGCATGGAATAGAGCTTTGGAGCTGCTGAGTTTATGCCTCACCCCCCAACCCTCTTCCTTCACACCATTTGTTTTTGGAGTCTGGGGGCTTCTATTTTAAAGAGGAATTCCTCCCCCACCCACTTAGCTTTCTTGCCCCAGGCCAGGCCAGACTAGAGGCAGGACCAACCAAGGCTGTGGTAAAGGATTCTCCCTGGGACAGACTAAAAAGTTTGGCAGGACAGCTGTGGAGGGAGGGGGCAGCTGTTGCATTAGCGGATCTGTCTCAGAGGACAGTTATGATTGGGATGAGAGCGTTAGATGGCACCAAAGGGTTGGTTATCACAGGGCGTTAAGCAGACAGGGGAACAGGGCAAGAGGTGCATCCAAGGTCCAGAAATATGGGCCAGTAATGTGGGGCCACTGGGATACAAGGTGCAGAACAGGAAGCATATGGTCAAGCAAGGATCCAAGGTTCTAGGTGCCCAGAGAGATCTGAGCTCATTCAAATGGCACTTATCCCAGTTTGATTCATCTGTGCCACCCTTTAGAAGCCTCACGTTTAAGGTTGCCTGCCTTCATCTTCTGCATGAGATTCTCTGGTGGAGAGCTCTCTGTAGCTTGCTGGGATTTTGGAAACTCTGACCACTGCTTTACTCTGCTGAGCCCCACATTTTAGGTCTGGAGAAAGATGAAGACCACAACCTGAGGTGCCTCTGAAATCTGTTTGCATCTAAACTGACTTATAGGGCAGGGAGACATATAACAGACCAGATCTCCTGTCTAGGAGGGGGACTCCAAGGTTGCGGTTGCCTTCACACACGCCTCCTCCTTCCAGGGCCTGATGTGCCCCAAACTGCCTTTCTTCCTAGTGATCCAACATCAACTAACAACAAATATTTATTGAGCCCCTCTTCAAACACATGCTGATCTCTGAGCCTCAGTCTCATCATCTGTAAAATGAGCATGATAATAATGCCTAGTTTACCTAACATTGGGTAGATGTCGGGAGGCTCAAACGAAATAACGTCAAGTGCTTTTTAAACCTTAAGATGTTTTATAAATATCTATTTTTTCATTGTTCAGTTGTTTCAGTCATGTCTGACTCTTTGTGACCCCAGTGGGAATTTTCTTGCCAAAACTACTGGAATAGTTCGCCATTTCCTTCTCCAGCTCGTTTTAAGTGACTTAGCCTGGTGTCTGTCAGCTAGTAAGTATCTAAGGCCCGATTTGAACTCAGGTCTTCCCGATTCTAGGCCTGGTGCTCTATCCACTGTGTCACCTAACTGCCGTCGTTATAAATAATAAAAGACCTCAATATTAATAATAGTTAATAATAATACCTTAATTTCCACAGTGCTTGAAGTTGTAAAATGTAAGTTATTAATACTACCACTATCATCATCAGGAAAGGGGAGACTTTCACTGGGCATTGAAGTCTGGGTGGCCTTTGGAAGGTAGGAAAGAAGGCAGATGAGAATTCTAAGGAAAGGGGAGGGGAGAAACAAATGCAAAGGCATTGAGATGGAAATGAACAAGGCATGTGCAGCAGATAGCATGGATCAAAAGATCTTGGTTTAAGAGATAGAAAAACTCTTAGAGATTATCTCGTTTAACATCTTCATTTTACAGCAGAAATTCAGACTCAGTGGAAAGACACTCCAAGAGCCCAGCTATAAGTTACAAGATTTCTAGCTAGAAGGGACCTTAGACCACAGAATGCAATTTTACCTCTTGGGGCCTCATTTTCCTCATCTGTAAAATGAAAGGAGCTGGTCTACTTGACCTCGGTGGTCCATTCCAACTCTATATCTATGATCCTATGTTGAGGTTAGAAGGGTCTTTAGAAATCATTGAGTCCTACTCTTATTCTACTGAGGTTCCAAGAGAAGAAGAAACTTTTTTGATAGTTAGCAGGTGGCAGAGCTGGACCTGAACCCCAATGCCTGAGGCTAGAACTCTTACTTATTTATTTATTTTTAATATACAGCCATGGGATGCCACCATCCTTCAAGGCTCAGCTCAGATCTCATCCCTTTCATCTCAGTAGCTTCTTGACCAACACCTGCACATCCCAATAGAAAATGAAGCAAGAATCCATTGGGAAATTGAATTTGGGCATTTCAGATCTTTGCTCACAACAATGCCAGAAATACTTATAGATATTACTGTTCCCAGTTCACAGATGAGAAAATTGAGTCTTAGAAAAAAAAACACCAGATCAGAGCAGTGTGAGCTGTCATTTCCTTAGAGGATCATCAGATGTCATTTCTGTAAGGGAGCTTAGAGGACATCTAATCTAACTCATTCATCTTTACTGAGAAGGAAAACTGAAGATATGAGGTGAATAATTTCTCTAAACCTTTCATGATTCTGTTTGCTTCATTAGCTTCATCCAGAAAAGGTAGCAGATGACAGTTCTAGAAGATCCCCAAAGGGAGCCCGAGTCAGAGAAGAGAGAGAAGAATTAAAATAATAGCTGATATGTACATAATGCTCTATTATTTATGCAGGGTTTGATATACATGATTTTATTAAAATCATAAAACAAACACATGAGATAAGTATCGCAATTATTTTATGCCCATTTACAGGAGGAGAAACCGAGACAAACAAAAAGAAGTTGACCTGTTCCATTTACAAGAGGATTAACTGAGGAAAACAAAAGGAAGGTGACCTGTCCCAGGTGACATATCTAATCAATGGCAGAGGTGAGATTTGAACTTTGCATCTGGATTAAGAGGATCTGGGTTCAAATACCAGCTCTGATACTTGCTACCCATGTGACTGGACAAGTTACTCTCTGCCCTGCTCTAGGGCTCAGTACCCTCATTTACTAAATGAAGGAATCACTCTCCCTTTCACCTCTAAATTCTTTGATCTTATGATTCCAAGGGCAATGCCATCTCTGTCATGCCCCAGCTATCTAAGAAGGAAGGAAATACTCATTTATATACCCTAAGCTCAATTTAGTACCAGGTTTTTCAACTCAAAGGTTAGCCATTATTTATTACTCAGGGACTTCCTTGGGGGGCTTTCTGGGGGATTTACCTTCTCTCTGACCACAGGCTGCCAGAAATAGCAGCATTACCCTCTACATCTTCAGGAGGCACTGACCCTAGGACCTGCCCTGGCATCTGGGGAGGGGGGAGGTGTGTGTGGTGGGAAGGGGGATATTGCCTTCCTCTAAAGACAGCTGCATTTTGGTGAATAGAAAGTCATTTCCATTGTAAGCCCTGACCTGGCCCAGTCCCCAGTACCTGAACTGCTGGGAGCCACCATTAATGATTCCTTCTGATAATTTTCATTTATTATTCATCTTCATTATTCTGATTATCTGCAGCACCCGGACAAAGATGGGAACAGAATCATTGACTAAGGCCTGGGCACAAAGAAAGAGAAGGCATTTATGAGGGACTAATGGCTTTCGGCTGTGTAATTGGCTGCTAGGGGAGAGCACAGGACATGGGGGAGGGAGGGTCGTTGGAATAGGGGTCGATTAGCAAAGAACAATGCCACTTCCTGTGGAAACTTTTATTTTTAACAAGTTGAAATAATGCTTTTTGTTTTTTATTGCTGTCTTTTCCAGACATACCCTCCCAACTCCAAATGAGCCTTTCCTTATCACAGAGAAAAATGGTTAAACAAAACCAACTGATACAGTGATCCCATGTCAAGCAGTCCATAAGAAACATTTATTAAGGCCCATCTATGTGCCAAACACTGTGCTAGGCACTGGGGAGAAAAATATCATAAATGACACAATCCTTACTCTCAAGGAGTTTACATTCTAGTGGAAAGATAAGTACATATGTGAGCACATATAGACTTAAACATAAATATGAAGTATATTGGGAGGGAAGGCAGTAGGATCTGGGTGGGTGGTGTCAGGAAAGTCTTTATTTAGAAGATGATACTTGAATTGAGTCTTAAAGGAAGAGAAATTCTGTGAGGTGGAGGTGAAAAGTGGATGTTCCAGGTATGGTGGATGGCCAGGGAAAAGGTAGACAGGGAAAAGGAGAGATGACACATCATGTGTGAGGAATATCAAAAGCCATTTTGGCTGGATCTTGCAGTTTGGGAGGGAGAGTGATGTATAATGAGACTGGAAAAGTAGGCTGGCGCCAGGTTGTGAAAGGCTTCAAAAGTTATGTGACATTTGGTGCCCAGAGTCCCCAGCCTCTCTACACAAAGGAAGGAGATCCCTTTCTCATCTCTTCTCTGGTGCAAGTTTTTGCCTCATTTTTGTGAGGGTTTGACAGTCTGCTCTGCCTCTGGCTTACCTCTTGAGGACTAGGCAAGTGACTTTGGACAAACTCTTTTCAGACATCTCAAACTGCATGTTCAGTGACATCTTCTACTCAATATGTCCTACATGGAACTTATTATCTTTCCCCCTAAACCTTTGCCCTCCTACCCTCCCTATTACTGTAGAGGGCAATACCATCTTCTCAGTCCCTTAGGTTCACAATCTAGGAGTTGTACTGGAATCCTTGTTATGGCTCACACCCCCCCCCCCCCATATCCAATTTGATGTCAAGGTCTGTCGATTTTACCTTCTCAACATCTCTCTGATATGCCCCCTTCTCTCCTCTGATACTGCCAGAACTCTGGTGCAGACCCTCATGACCTCACACCTGGACTATTGCAATAGCTGTTGGGGGCCTACCTGCCTCAAGGCTCCCCAGGCAAACCAATCCTCCATTCAGCCACCAAAGTGATTTTCCTAAAATGCAGATCTGACCATGTCAACCCTCACTCAATAAACTCTAGTGGCTCCCTATTGCCTCCAGGATTAAATACAAAATCCTCTCCACAACCCTTCATAACTTAGCCCCCTCCTACTTTTCCAATCTTCTTATAATCTTCCTCCCCACCACATCCTCTGCAATCTAGTGACATTGGGCTCCTGGCTGTTCCATGAACAAAATACTCCATCTATTGGCTTCAGGCACTTTCTTTCCAGGTTGTCCCTCACACCTGGAACATTCTTCCTTCTGTTGACCTCCCTGGCTTCCTTTAAATCCCAATGAAAATCCCATCTTTTCCTGAAGCCTTCCTCAACTCTTCTTAATTCTAATGCCTTTTCCCTGTTAATTATTTCCTATTTATCCTGGGTTGCAGCTTCCTTTGTGTATATTTGTTTTCATGTTGTTTTCTCCCATTAGATTGTAAGCTCCTTGAAGACAGGGACTGCCTTTTGCCTCCTTTTCCATTTCCACTTAGCATAATACCTGGAACCTAATAGGCACTTAATAAGTGTTTATTTATTGATTACAAAATGAAAGGGTTGGATTAAATGTCCTCTAAGGGCCCTTCTAGCCATAGGTTTGTGATCATAGGACTTAAGACTGAAATTCAATTCAATAAACATTTATTGAGTACCTACTATGTGCCAGGCACTGAGAATATAAGCACAAAAATGAAAACAGCTCCTGCCCTCATGGATCTTACATTCTGTCCATTAGACTGTAAGCTCCTTGAGGGCAGGGACTCTCTTTTGCCTTTCTTTGTATCTCCAGTACTTAGCACAGTACCTGGCACATTGTAGGTATTTAATAAATACTTCCTGACTGTTGGGGAAAATAACATGCATATATTTGAGGTCAATGTGAAATATTTACAAAGTAATAAAGTTACTTAGAGAGCTACTAGCAAGGGGGGAACTGAATCAAGAAAGGCTTCATGGAGGAGGTAGCCCTTAAGCCAAGTTGAGGAGGGAGTGCAATTCAGGCAGGGGGCACAGCCTGGGCAAAGGTACGTGATTACGACATGGACTACCACATCTAAGGAAGAACAAGTAGCCTAGTTTTGGGGGAAATGTAGAGTGAGTGAGGAGGAAGAATGTGTGTTAAGTGGTAAAGATTGGTTGGAGTCAGATTGTGAAGGTAAGAAGGGATGTTCAAGATCACTTAATTCAGTTCTCTCATTTTCTCTCTTACCCCCAGATTGGGGAGTGACTTGGTCAAGGTCACATAGCAAAGAATTAGTAAATCTTTTTTTTGTACAAAAAAAATTTAAATTATCCATTTAATAGCTCACAATGCTCTCTACCTTTTGTTTATTCATAAATTCCTTTCCTATGCATAAATCTGATAGATAATATGGTCCATGTTCTTTTAGCAAGTCTTTTGCCTTCAAACACAGTGAGCTTTCTAATACACAACCCTTTGGTCCTCAGTTTCTATCTTTGTACATTACGAGGCATTAGACTAAATGATCTAGATATTTCTGGGATGATATATTCAGCACTAGAGAATCAAATGGGAAAGTGGATCCTGAGACCAAAGCTTAGGTTGGCTTTTCCTTTTGAATATCAGAGAGCCTAGGGAGAAGACTGTTTGTCTTACATTTGCCTCCCTGGGGGCCCCCCTTCAACACACCTGGGAAGCTGAGGCAGGAGGTGTGTTTAGCCAGAGTAGGCAGCAACCATGAGCTCACCACCCTGGGGAGTTGGACCAGGAAGTCTTTGATGTGAAGGCAGAGGAAAAACACAGAGGAGAAAGGAAAGGCAAGCAGACAGCCAGGGAGAGCATCAGGGGCCACGCGGCAGAGGGAGAATCCCATGGGTATTCAGGGCTGGGGGCACGGAGCCGTCCCAAAGGCAGGTTCCTTGGGGATTGTGCATAACCACAACAATATCACATGTTTACATTATACTTCATGATTTATAGGGCACTTGTCTCCCCATAGCCAGTGAGGGAAGTGCTCAAGGAGGGGCTTGCTGGTCATGGAGGCGGGAAGAGATAGCCCAATGCAGTCAAAAAAGAATGAACCAATGGGATTTGAAGTTAGAGATAAATTGGAGATAATCTCAGAGGGAAGGAACTCGTATTAAGGGGGATGGGGAAAGGCTTATTGTAGAAAATGAGGTTTTAACTGGTGATAGGGAGTATGAAAAGCTGTTTAAGACCCTAGCCATGCACATTCATGCATTTTTTTTACACCCATGCATTGTTGGTGGAACTGTTAATTGATCCAGTCATTTTGGACAACAATTTGAAACTGTGGTGAAAGTCACAAAACTGTCTGAATTCTTTGGCCTGACTATACCACTACTAGGTCTATACCCAGGAGTGTCTTGGTAAGTTTTAATAAGTGTGTCTCCAAAAATGTACTGTTAAGTTTAACCTAAATTATTAATAAGTTCTCCATTAATTTATTTAGTCTAGACAATAAAAAATAATAAAGTCATGATTTGTAATATTTGCCTATTTCTGAGGTGTAAATGCTCACACTGAAAATTTAGCAATTGGCTCTCTTAAGACAGCTTGAGTTGGGCTCCAGTATACCTATATCTATACCCCTAAGGAGATCAAAGAAAGAGTAAAAAGAAGTTACCTCTTCCCCCACATATTTATAGGACCACATTTTGTTGTAGCAAAGAACTGGAAATTAAGGATATGCCCATCAGTTGGGGAGTGGCTAAATAAATTATTTAATTAATGGCTAAAACAAAAGATTTAAAAAATATTGTGTCATTTGAAATGACAAAATGGGCAGTTTCAGAGAAACCTGGGAAGATTTGCATGAACTGATACAGAGTGAAGTGAGTAGGACCAGGAGGACAATTTATGCAAAACAATAATATTGTGAAGAAAAGCAACTTTGAAAGACCTTAGAACTATGATCCATGCAATGACCAGCCATTAACCCAGAGGACAAATGATGAAGTATGCTGCCCGTCTTGTGACAGAGAAGGATGGACCAAATATGCAGAATGAGACAGATACATCTTTGCACTTGGACAATGTGGGAATTTGTTTTGCTTGACCATGTATATTTGTTACAAGAGACTTATTTTACTTTATTTCAAATGGAGGGAAAGAAAATAAATTTTTATTAATTGCAAAAAAAAGAAAAGAAAAGGGCCAAGTTTGGCCCTTTGAGAACCCACTGTTTAAAATAATGAAATAGCAAAATAAATTGCTTAAAATAATAGATCTACATATATTCAGTGCCAAATGAATGGTATCAGGATAACAGGCATTCAGAGGAGATTGTCATCATCTGGGTCAGTCAGGGTAGGCTTCGTGGAGGAGGTGAGGCTTGAGCTGGGCTTTAAAGAATCCTAGATTCAGAGATAGAAGGGACCTTAAAAGTCTTCTAGTCTCCCAATCCCCCTCATTTTGTCCCCAGATGAGAAAACTGAAGGTCTCTTGGTTATGTGATCCCACATGCCCAAGAGGAAATAGCTCTGGAATGGCAGAGCTGGTATTTGATCTGAGGACCTCTAGCTTCATCTATCCATCTCTTGTGCCAAGATGGGATTTGAATATAAGAGGACAGCTAAGAGCAAGTATCTTCAAAAGACAAGATTGTAAGGTTTAAGTCAGCAGAGACCTTAAACTCCATTAGCCAGTCCCCTCATTTTACAGATCAGGAAACTAGGGCCCGGAACAATTTGGTTGGAGCCAAAGGTTTATATAGAGGGGCAGTGAAAAAGCAGCCTGGAGTCAGATGGTGAAGTGCCATGAATTTTAGGCTGAAAAATTTGGTCTTTCTCCTGGAAGAGCAAGTGGTGTAGTAGAAAGGTCATTGTCATTGGAGTCAGAAGACTCGGGATTGACCCTTTGTGTCCCTTCCCCTCTCCAGACCTCAGTTTCCTGCTCTGTAAAATGAGAGAAGTTGGACTCAACAATTATATCCCTTTGAGCATCTAAATCCTATGATTCCAATTCTGTAAGATGTGATGTTTGCCCTACTCTCTAAAGTTTGCAAAACTCTTTTGATCCATTGCTTCATGGAAGCTCCACAACCACTCTGTGAGGGGGACACAACAGCAATTATCACCCCCATTTTGTAGATGAGGAAATGAAAGATCAGAGAAGTTATGTTACTTGTAAGTAATAGAATCTTGAATCCAAGAATCTCCAACTCCATTTCCAAGCCCAGGGTCTTTGTAGCACAGAGACACTGGAGGGATCTGAATGGAGGGAGGCGACCAGGACAGAATCTGAACACTTGCTTTTTCCTTTATCCAGAAGTGATGCCTAATCCCATTGCTGTCTAACTAAATGCCAGACATCAGGGCACTTACCTCTTGGCTTGGTTTTCCTTTGATGCACAGGATAGAGAGGCTGAGCAAGAAGGCCTGTATCATGCTAGAAATAGGATCAGGGCTCCTGTCTGCCTTAGACCAGATCTGTAATCAGAGCACCAAGCTTAGTGCAGCCAAAGAGCCATAGGCTCAGGACAACTCAAGGCTGGTGCCAAGTAGCAAATAGACCCCAGGGTAAAAAGGAAATTTGGTGACACTTCACACTCTTGGTATGCCTCAAGTCTCTCCCCACTCCAATCCAACCTTCATTCAGCCACTAAAGAGATTTTCCTAAAACACAGGTCTAATATCATCTCTCCCCCCAATCAATAAACTCCAACGACTTCTTATTGCCTCTAGGATCAAATACAAGATGCTCTCTTTGGCTTTCAAAGCCCTTTCTTTATACCCTACCCCCTTCTACCTTTCCTGCCTTCTCACCCAAGTCCTCAACACATCCTCTTTGATCCAGTGATGCTGGTCTCCTGGCTGTTCCATGAATACGACACTCCATCTCTTGGTTCTGGCTGTCCCCCATGACTGGAAGGCTTTCCTTCCTCCACCCTGACTTCTAACTCCCCAGCTTTCTTTAAGTTCCAACTAAAATCCCACAGTGCATTCTTTATTACTTGCTTAGTATGTATTTGTTTACCTATAGTCTCCCTCATTAGATTTTAAGCTCCTTGAGGGCAGGGAATGTCTTTTTGGATCCAGTGCTTATCACAGTGACTGCCATAGTAGGCACTTAATAAATGTTTATTGAATGAATGAATGAATGGTGAGAGTTCAGAAAGCAAAACACATTCTTGCTGCCTCACATTATTTTTTTTTTAGGCAATTGGGGTTAAGTGACTTGCCCAGGTTCACACAGCTAGTAAGTGTCAAGTATTTGGTCTGAGGCCGGATTTGAACTCAGGTCCTCCTGACTTCAGGGCCGGTGTTCTATCCATTGTGCCACCTAGCTGCCCTGCTGCCTCACATTATTCCTCTACCCCTCTGCTTCCCCAACTGAGCTCTCAGACTGTTCTCCCAGTGGGTCTGTTGAAATGTCCACAAGGACAGGGACCTCTTTGTCCCTGGCACTTATTTTGAAAATTCAATTCAATTCAACTGGCATTTATTAAGCACATGCTATGTGGAGGGCACTGTGCTTGGTTAGAGAGAAAAAGAGAAAAGAATGGAAAAAGCCCTCAGGGAACTTACATTCTATTTGGGAAGACATCATTAATGTGGATAAGAAAACATGAGCTAACTAGGAAGAAGGGGCCACTAACAGCTAGGGGGAAAGGAAAAGTTTGTCATGGGGGGGGTACCTGATAGGAGCTTTGAAGGAGGGTAAAGAGTTTAAGATGCACAGTTACAGAGGAAATGCATTCTAGTTCTGAGGGGAGGACAGTCTGTGCTAAGGCAGGGATATGAGAGTTCAGAAAATAGTTAGCAGGCCAGTCTGGCTGGAACATAGAGCATGTGAAAGTGAGCAACATGAATCTTTCCCAAAAGGTAAATGATCCAGATTATGATGGACTTTGTATGCCAGATTGAAGAGAGTATATTTTATTCCAGAGGTGTCGTGGAACCATTGAAACTTCCTGAGCAGGGGAATGATATGGTCATAATTGTGCTTTGAGGAAGGTTATTTTGGCAGCTGTGTGGAGGGTGGTTTGGAGATGAAAGAGACTGGAGTCAAGAAGACCTATTAGGAGGCTATTGCAATAGTCTAGAAGAGAGGTGATAAGGGCTTGATCTAGGGTCTTGGCCTAGGGAGTGAAAAAAGGAGGCAGATTCTAGAGGTGGTGTGCAGGGAATAATAGCTCCCCAGGCAGGTGCAGGTCTAAGGGTCAAGAGCATTTTAAGCTCTACGGAGTGTTTTCCTCATAGCCCTGTGTGGTAGTTAGTGCAGATACTTGTACTGATCTCCCATTTTACAGATGAAGACATTCAGGTTTGCAGAAGGGAAATGACTTGCCTAAGTCACACAGCTAGTAGAACATCGGAATAGTGGCCTTGAACCTGAGCCAGTGCTCTTTATATTATACAATGCTGTCTCTCCCCAGTGGCCAGCATGATGCTCTGT
>NW_020954625.1:3739133-3744456 GCF_900497805.2 Vombatus ursinus | reverse complement strand
ACAGAGCATCATGCTGGCCACTGGGGAGAGACAGCATTGTATAATATAAAGAGCACTGGCTCAGGTTCAAGGCCACTATTCCAATGTTCTACTAGCTGTGTGACTTAGGCAAGTCATTTCCCTTCTGCAAACCTGAATGTCTTCATCTGTAAAATGGGAGATCAGTACAAGTATCTGCACTAACTACCACACAGGGCTATGAGGAAAACACTCTGTAGAGCTTAAAATGCTCTTGACCCTTAGACCTGCACCTGCCTGGGGAGCTATTATTCCCTGCACACCACCTCTAGAATCTGCCTCCTTTTTTCACTCCCCAGGCCAAGACCCTAGTTCAAGCCCTGCAGAACCTTGAAACCTTGGTTTCAAGGTCAGATATCTAATCACTGTGAGAAACTGCCTTTTGCTATAAGTAATATTATCTCTGATGTATAGATAAGGAGCTTGGAACTAAGTTGAATGACTTGCTCAAGGTCACACAACTGATAAATATCAGAGGTAGAATTTGAATTCAAATCTGCTCAACTTTAAGTTTAGTAATTGGTCCATGGTATCTCATAAGATTTTAGAACTGTAAGAGATCTTAGAAGTTGCTTGAGTTAGCCTGTTCACTGTATTGATATGGAAACTGAGGCTCAGAGAGAAGTGATTTGTCTAAATTGAGTAAATGGCATAGTCAGGATATGAACTCAGGTCTCATCTCTACAGCCAGGGCTCTTTCCACTATACCATGGCAACTTCTTAAAAAATTCATAGGATTATAGGTCTACAGCTATTCCATTCCCTGATGTTACAGATGACAAAACTGAGCCCAACAGGGAAAGAGATGTGTCCAAAAGTCACACTGGTAGTAAGTGGAAAGAGCCCAGGGCTTGGGATCAGGAAGACTCATGTTTATGAGTTCAAATACTGCCTCAGACACTTAATAGGTATGTGACCTTGGGCAAGGCACTTAACGCTGTTTGCCTCAGTTTTCTTATCTGTAAAATGAGCTGGAGAAGGCAATGGCAAACTGCTCCAGTATCTTTGCCAAGAAAATCCCAAATGGGGTCACAAAGAATTGAACATGACTGAACAGCGGCAAACAACAACTGCCTCTGACTCCAAATTCAGCACTCTCCCCTCTCCACTTAAAAAAAATGCCTATTCTACTACATTTATCCCCATTCTACCTTTGCTGATTCATCCTAGTGGGTTAAGACTTTGTCCTTTGCACAAATTCCTGTGGCAGAAACGGGGCCTATAAAGAAATGGCCTGTCTTGAATATTTTCAGGAGAATGGTACGGATATATATCTAATATACGGGTGGCATCGGAGGTAATGAGAATAACAGCTCTAAATCTGGGGTCAAATAATGATGGCTATTTCTCTGGTGGTTCCTGATGAGTGTGGAGCTTCATAATAACAAATGATCATGGTATTTCCAGGGAAGTTGGGCAGAGTAAAGGGCAGCCTGGAGGAACCTGCAAAAGCTCTTGGGCCCAAGGTGGCCACTGGCTCCATGGGGACCTAAGGGACAAGAAAACTGCTCTCCCAAGGATTTCATCATTCTTTGTATTACCAGTTGCTGGCACATAGTAGGTACTAAATAAGTGTTTGTTGATCGACAGATCATAGAGTCTTTGGGCTGATCATGGGTTTAGAATTAGAGGTCAGAGTTAGGGATATATCATTCTGACCTCCTCCTTTTCCAGAAGGAGAAACTGAGGTCCAGAGAAATTAAGTGACTTGCCCAAAGTCCCACAGCTAGTGAATGGCAGAACTGGGATTTGAATCAAGGCCTTTCCCCCTCCAATCGTAGTGCTCTTACTGAAGAGCTGAACCTCCTTTCTATCAACCTAATTAAGAGCTCAATGTGAATCAGTTTATCCAAACAGGAGCTCTTAGAGATTGAGCTCCATGTTGTATGCCTTGAACATAGTAGTTATTTTAAAACTTTGTGGAACCAAATCGAAATATATTATCCCTAGAGGCAGTGTGGTGCATGGGAAGGAGCTCCAATTTGGCATTAGAAGACCTGTGTCCAAATTCCACTTATTGCCTTCATGACCTTGGACAAGTCACTTAGCCTCCTAAGGCCTCAGTTTCCTCTTTTGTCCAATGAGGATATTGGATTAGATGGGTTCTGGGATCCTTTCCAGCTCTAAATCTATTTCTGTAAGACTTCCAGTTCTAGGTGGCACTGCAGATAGAGCACTGGAGTCAGGAGGACCTCAGTTCAAATTTGACCTCAGACACTTACTAGCTGTGTGTTCCTGGGCAAGTCAATTAACCCTGTTTGCCTCAGTTTCCCCCTCTGTAAAATGACCTGGAAAAGGAAATGGCAAACCACTCCAGTTTCTCTACCAAGAAAACCCCATATGGGGTCATGAAAAGTCAGACTACCACTAATGGACGAAACAGCAATTACTTTCCATGGTGCCATGCACATGTTAGGGATTTAATGCTTGTTCAAGTGAATAAAAACTATGCTTTCCCATTCTAGATTGTAAGCTCCTTGAGATATGCATATTATTGGATCTAGCTTTGAATCCTTTGTGCTTAATACAATATCCCTTCACTGTAGGGGTTTAGTATTTGCTGGTTTTGTGGAATACTTTCCCAAAAGTCACTTCAGCACCAAGGAGGGCATGTCTTGGTGGAAGAGAACTTGCTTGGGGGAGGTAGGGGTGGTGGTGGAGAAGGAGGGAGCCTTGGGCAGACTGTACTGATCTTGCAGCTTGGTTGGAAGACTGGCTCTTCCCTGGAGTCCTGGAACCCATCTTTACCTAAGAGGGGAGACCCTCTCCGTCCCTTATGGTCACAGGAGAAGGGAGGGAGGTAGAGATGGGGATTCAACATCCTTTCAGCTTATGTGAGGGTAAATATAGGGCAGAAGTGTTCGGAACATGAGTTTTTTCACATCTGCATGTCTTCCCTCAGTAGCCTGAAGCATTTCTGACATTTGCTGCTTCATTCATCTCTTATGTTATCCATGTGCCTGATCTTATGCCACCTTTGCATCATCTGGCTGAAGCTTGAGGTGGAGATGGAAGGGCAGCAGTGACTTCTTTCCATTTCACAGATGGGGGAACTAAAGCCCATAGAGGGGCTCCAGCCCCTTGCTCAAGAGTTCAGAATCAGCCACTGGGTCAAGAAGAGCTCTCACAGCAGGGTGGGGGCATCCTTACCCTTTGGTGTAAGTACCCACCCCCCTTCTCCTTACCCTTTTACCCCTAATACTTTAATGCATCCTTGGAAATATCTCTATCCAGATTAATGGACTTTGCTCCCGGACAAACCAGAAGAGGGATGGGATGTCTCTTCTTGTTAGGCTTTCACTTCTTTACCTTTACCCTGAGCTCCTTGGCCCAGTGGATCCTTCTCCACTCTGTCAGCCATGCCTGGCCTGGGATGCTGTTTCTCTGTTTCAGGATGAGGTTACCAAAGGGCAGCTGGTCGTAGAGACTTCAAGATAGCTATGCGAACCCGCTGAACCTCCCTGAGTGCCTCACACAGGGTTAGAGTACTCTTGCCCCAAAGCCAGGAGAGCCCTGCCTCCCATAAACCTCACCACTAACCCGCCCTGCTCTTACCCAGCAGCGCCATCTGGACCAGACCAGATATGGAAATCATCCATTCTCCTTGACTCACCTCCTTCCCTCACCAGAGTGTTTCCTGGCAGAGAGGGACAGTGGCCGAACTGAGCTCAGACAAACCCCTGTCTGTCCCAGCGGGGCCAGCCAGGCATTCCTGGCCTGGGTTGCCCCATTGAGAGGGTAGTAAGTGGTGGTGAGTGCTGGACTTCCCTGACACCAGAGCCCCAAGGTGGGGGAGACAAAGGGCAAGGAAGTCCTAGCAAAGGGTAGACTATACCTTTAAACCTAGGCAAGATGGGAACTATCAAAAGAGCTGGAGGCTATAGCCTGGATGTGTCACTGGGGCTTTGAGAAAGGAGGAAAAGGAGAGAGCAGCAGAGGGAGCGAAAGCAGGGAGCAGGAGCAGGGGCTTAGGAGAGAGGCTTATTACCTTATCTCCCATTGGGAGCTCCGGTACCGACCGTGAAGCCGACAGCATCTGATGTAATGCAGAGAATGTGAGACGCTTGTGGGTTGGCAGGGGGGAAGGGAAAGAGGGAGGGAGAGATAGAGGACGAGAGAGAGAGAGAGAGAGAGAGAGAGAGAGAGAGAGAGAGAGAGAGAGAGAGAGAGAAAGGGAAGGAGGAAGGAAAGACAGAGAGGAGGGTAGGAAAGAAAGGGAGGAGGGAAGGAAGGAGAGGGGGAGGGAGACAGAGAGCTGCGGAAAGGAGAGAGCGAGGTTAGATTCCAATCGAGGGAGGAAGAAGTCCGAGGATACCCAGGCTCACTTCTCCTGAGAACCTGACTTGAGGCGCCCCCTCCCAGCTTATTTCCTCTCTCTCTCGGAGTTCCCGGCCTCAGAGTGCCAGCAGTGGGCAGGGCGGAGGACGCCAGCGCGTCCCTGCGGCCGGGTATGGTGGCACAAGGGGAGCCGAAGGGAGACCACCTCCCCTAGCTCAGGCGGGTCCCAGAACGGCTCTGAGCAGCCCTGGAGATGTAAGAGAAGCGGCCCCCGCGCCAGGGCTCCCAAACTGGGGGAAAGCAGGCAAGAGGGTAGGCAGGCAGGCAGGCAGGCAGGCAGGCAGGCAGCAGTGAAGGCAAGGCGCTAGGGGCCGAGTCCTGGGGCTGCGCTCCCGGCCGTGCTGCCAGGGCGGCTCCGCTCCGCTCCGTGCGCCCCCGCCTGCGCCCCCACCGGCCGGCTTGGATCGGATAGCCGGCTTGGTGTCCTCAGGCTCGGCTCAGCTCTTCTCAGCCCGCGGGGGGAAGTTGGAAGCCCCTGGCCCCGCACCGCAGCGGGTCTGTCCCCTTCCAGGCAGGGCGCCTTTTGTTTGGGGAGAGTGAGCATGTGTGCGCCTGTGTGCGCGCCTTTGCTATTCTATTAGCATCGCAACGTGGAGACCAACAAGGAATACATACGGAGAGGAGACACATTCGCGCACACACACACATCCACACACACAGGCGCGCGCCACACACACACACACACACACACACACACACACACACACACACAGGCGCGCGCCACACACAGGCGCGCACACACACCCTCCCTCCGTCCCTCCCTCTCTCCCGCCGGCTCGCCTGCCTCTGCCTCTGCCTCTGCCTCTCGCCTGCAGCCGGCAGCTGCACCTGCTTGCCTCCAGTCCTCGCCCTTAGGACTCGCTCGAGCCGGGCCGGGGATGTGGTCCCGGAGTGGCGGCGCGGGGACGCCGGAGCCCAGTGGGTGAGTCCGCGGGAGCTCGGAGCTGGTTCCCGGGGGGGGGGGGGG
>NW_020954625.1:3720360-3739033 GCF_900497805.2 Vombatus ursinus | reverse complement strand
GGCGAGGCCGGGGCCATGAGCGAGGGAGGGGAGCGGTGGTTGCTGCTGCTGCGGCGGCGGCGCTGGTAGTGGGGGAAGCCTGGCTTCGCTGGGCTCTTTGGGAGCGGGTTGCTGGGGTGCGCGGACCGGGCGATGGAGGAATGGGGGGGGGGGGGGGGGGTTGGGGGTTTGGTGGCCGCGTATTGGGGGGGGGGGCAAAGGGGGTGGAGTGGGGGGGATGTGTGTATGCGTGTGTGTGTGTTCGTGCACGCGCGCGCTCCCGCGTGTGTGTGCCCGGGGTGGGGGGGGGTACTGGCGACCGTGGCTGCAGTTCGCGCTAATAGCACCAAAAGGAGCCAGGGGGCCGTGCTTGGCCCCTTGGAGAGCCGTGGCAGCACTCTTTCGCGGCCTTCCAAAGTCGAGCTTCCTCTTAACCGTGGGCTTTCGGGCTTGCACCCTGGGGAGTTGGATCAACTTTGTCCACCTTCCCCTATGATGGGGGGAGACGTTTTAATGGATAGAACCACCCGCCCTCAACCCTTTCCCCCTCCTTGGAAGGGGGTTCAGTTGCAGAGAGGATGAAATAGCCAAGGGCCAGGGGCATGGTCCTGCGTCCAGGAGGAAAGGGCCCGTCCGAGATTTCAAGGGGGTGGGTAGCAGTCGGGTGGGAAGCTCTGCGGCCTGGCTGTCCCCTATCCCCACCCCACCCCAGCAAAATTATTATTCTCGAGAAGAACTCTGAGCTTAAAGATTCTGCAAAGCCATCTCTTCTTGGCAAGAGCCCGGTGAGGGAAACATGAGGAAGGGAACATCGGCTTCAAAGATGGGGAAAGTGGCTCTCTGGGAGGGGAAGAGATAGATTTGGAAATGAAAATGCTCAATAACAATGAAAAGAGAGAGAGAGAAGATGAGGCTCAGGGAAAGGAAGCGACTTACCTAAGAAGGCTCAGCTATTAAGTTTAGGAGGCAGAATTCGAACCCAGGACTCCAGAGGTCTTTCCCTTCAGCTGCTTCTTCTTCACATCTCGGTTGGTTGAGCGCCAGGTGCGGCTGACATCCTTCTCTGTGTCTGGCTCAGCTGCTGTGAGGTGGGAAGTCTCCTATGTCCCCCACGTTGTGACAGTCATAGTGCTGAAGGAGTCCAGACCCTTGTACCATCGGGGGGAGCTCTCCACTGCCCCCTCCTGGTGTGGACCTGGGTTTGTGGAGCCTCACTGAGGGAGGATCTCACAGACCGGACCATCTCCTGGTAGCCTGATCAGGAGGCCGATCTTGATAGGCCTTTATACTATGTGATTCGAAATGGTCAAAAGCGTTGTTCATAGAAGGTGTACATTAGAAGTCATCTGGTCCATTAGGATGTGAGCTCCCTGATGGCAGGAAGCTGGGTGTTTGCCTTTCTTTGTATCCCCAGTGTTCAGCATAGTATCGGGCACTGAGTAAACCCATGATAAATGCTTGTAAGCTGGCTTTTAACTAGTTCAGCTCTCTCATTTTGCAAACTGGGAGACTAAGGTTCAGACTGGTAAGGGGACTTGCCTGGTCTCATGCAGCTAGTAAGTGATAAAGGTGTGTTTTAGACCTAGATCTTCTGTTCTGCAGAAGCAGGGGGAGATAAGGAAAGAGAATTATCCTAAATTCCATCCTGCTTGGGAATAACACTAGATAGGTATGTGTGTGTGTGTGTGTGTGTGTGTGTGTGTGTGCATGTGTGCATGTATGTGTGTGTGTGTGTGTCTGTTTGTGTAAGTCTCTTCAGTGAGACTACAGAACAGCATTCTGTGGAAAGGGTGACTAACCCCCCAAATGAACTACCAGGTTCCCTGAACCTGTCAACTAAGGCCACAGGAGATACCAGGCCAACTCATTTTACCAGTGACTTCAAGCCAAGGTGGGCTGGAGAGCAGAGGAGGCAATCCTGGCTTTTCATTGGCCAGTACTAGATACCCTGCCCAAGGGAAATCCAAGGGAGAGATGCACCTTCCCATTCATTCAATCAAGAAGTATTTCCTGAGCCCTAATCTCTACCCTCTGCCCAGCCCCCTTGCAAGGTGCTTTGGGGAAGAGAGGGCTGTTCCCAGAGAGCCTCCAGGCTGGTTAGAGAAACAGCACTCTCACACAACCAAAGGCAATGGTGTAATGGGGTCAAAGGAGGGGTCCATGAAATAAGGACTGCAAGCTAGTTGGCATTCAAGGTCTTCCATACTAGGGTGCTGCCTTCCTTCATCAGCCCCATCTCCTCTGACTCCTCTCCAGGCTTCCCACAATCTGACCAAATGAGCTGTGTGTTCCTGCTTCCATCCTCTTGTTCATTCTCCTGCCAGTGCCTATTATGCCCTCCAGCACCCTCCTTATCGAGTTTCATTCATTTAATAAGTATTTATTATGTGCTTACCATGTACTGGACACTGTACTAGGCCTTAAGGATACAGAAACAAGCAGGAAACATCCCCTGCTCTCCAGGACCTTCCATTCTAGTGGGGGAAATAACACATTCACATATAAATATTTATGTGTACACACAAAGTAATTTGGGAGGACACTAGCAACTGGGGATGGGGATCACTGGGCAGTAGGCCTGGAGTCAGAAAGACTTGAGTTCAAATCCAGCCTCGGACACTGAGTACCTGTGTGGCCCTGGGCAAGTCACTTCACCTCTGTTTGCCTCAGGTTCCTCAACTGTAAAATGAGGATAATAATAGACTTACCTCTCAGGGTTGCTATGAAGACAAAATGAGAGAGTATTTATAAATTGCTTTGCAAAATTCAAAATAATATATAAATACTAATTGTTGTTGTTATCCTCGTGTAGATGGGGCACAGACAGTAAGTCAGTTTGGCTGGAGTCCAGAGTATGTGAGGGGAAGGAATATGGAGAGGTAACCAGCCTGCTGAGGTATGCTGCAAACGCGAGGAAGTTTTCCAAATGGCAAGAAAAAAAGTTTGTATTTTATCCTAGAGGCAGGAGGTCAACCCTGGAGCTTTTTGAGCAAGAGGATTGATGTGGTCAGACTTGCGTTTTAGTAACATCTATTTGGCAGCTGCATGGACAACGGGTTGGAGAGGGGAGAGGCTTGAGGTATTGAGGCCAATTTGGAGGCTATTATAAGAGTCCAGAGGAGGGGTGATGAGGGCCCGAACAGGCTGGTGGCTGTGTGAATACAGAATTAAAGCAGTGCTCTACAAACTTCTTTTGATTGTGCTCCTTATCTGTCATATATATACACATGCATATATAATTTACATATATGTACAAATATAACACATATATACATACATACATACATAAACATACAAGCATACCTACATATATTTTTTTCTCGTGGGTGTGCTGGGTAGTAGTGGTGGTAGTGGTATGATTTTCCTTTATGAAACTTTTCAGCAGCTGTTGTAATGGGGGTTAGATTAGGCCTGCCCTGACAGGTCAATGCTTGGTTCAGAAGGGGCAAAGTCAAAAGCTTGTTTAGTGTGAGAGGAGGCTGAGTATGTATGTATGGGGTGGCTACTATGTCTGAAAAAAGTTGTGTAGGACAGAGGTGTCAAATGTAGTCAACTCCTGAGTATAGCCAGAACCAATATAATTGGGAATATTTAACAAAATAAATAAAAATGTAATAAAACATGATGTTCGGTCATTTTTAGTTGTGTCTGATTCTTTGTGACTCCATTTGTTTTTTTTTTTTTTCTTTTTCTTTTTTCTTTTTGGTAAGGCAATCGAGGTTAAGTGACTTGCCCAGGATCACACAGCTACTAAGTGTTAAGTGTCTGAGGCTGGATTTGAACTCAGGTCCTCCTGACTCCCAGGTTAGAGCTCTATTCACTGAGCCACCTAGCTGCCCCAATTTGGGATTTTCTTGTCAAAGATAACTGGTTTGCCATTTCTTCCTCCAGTTCATTTTACAGATGAGGAAACTGAGGCAAACAGGGTTAAGTGAGTTGTCCAGAGTCACACAGCTAGTGGGTGTCTGAGGCTAGATTTAAACTTAGGAAGATGAGTCTTCCTGATTCCAAGCCCAGTGCTGTAGCCATTGCACCACCTAGCTGCACAATAAAACATAAATAATGTTAATGTGTGGTTTTCTTTCTTTTTTTTTTTTTTTTGGTGAGGCAGTTGGGGTTAAGTACTTGCCCAGGGTCACACAGCTAGTAAATATCAAATGTCTGAGCTAGTAAATATCAAATGTCAAATCAAATTTGAATTCAGGTTCTCCTGATTCCAGAGCCAGTGCTATATCTACTGCACCACCTAGCTGCCCTAATGTGTGGTTTTCTAAGTTAATATGCATCTGCAAGGATCCTTACGTGTGGTTTCATGGCCCCCATTTCTATTTCAGTTTGACCTCTAGGGTACAAGCTACAAAACTGCTTTCAGGAAGGCTCAGCTGTAACTCATCTCTCCATCTTCCAGTCGGTTGATCACATGACCTTTAGGGCCAAGTCATTGCCTGCCCTTCTTTCTTTGGAGACCCATGATTAAATGGTCCCTTCCTCCAGAAAGCCAGTTGGTGCTAGCCCAGCTGGTAACGATCTTCTCCTCAGATCCCCATGACACTATTTTTTTTAACCTCTAATGTAGTTATCTGCATGTAACATAGTATGTTATATGTTGTACTGCCTATATTGTATCTTATTTCCCTGGCAGGTTGTAAGCCTCATGAAGGCATGAGGGCAGTAGTACATAGTGAGCTTTTCTAAACTTTGTGCCTCCCCCATGATTTAGCACAATGCTTTGGATAAAGTAGGCATTTAATAAATATTTGACAAATTGAAGAGAGAGAGAGATCACTGTGGGTGGGGGTGAGTGGAGGCGAGGGCTTCATGGAACAGGTTAGGACTTGAGCTGGGTCTTGAGGGATGGCTAGATTCAGATATGCATAGGACACTTTGACCACCCATGCCAGCCTGGGTTTGAGGAGATGGAAGGGAGATCAGGATTAATCAATCAATCAGGCACTATGCTAGGCACTCTGGATATAAAGATAAAGTTGAAAGAATTCCTATCTTTAAGCATCTTATAATTGAGCTGGTGGAGGCAACTGGTACATATAAAGATATCTGCGAAGTAGTTAAAGGTCATTTTGGTGGAAAAAGCCAAGAAGCTGCTCACATCAGGAAAGGCTGCTTATAGTAGGTAGCATTTGGGATGGGTCTTAAAGGAAGGGCCCTAAAGATATTCTGGGTGGTGAACATGAGGAGGAGTGCAGTCTAGGCAAATGCACAGAAGTGAGAGGTGGAGGCTTGTATGTTAGGAAAAGCAAGGCCAGTTGGATTGCATTACAGAGTTTTGAGAATAACACATGAAAGGGGTGAATAGGTAGGTTGGAGTCAGACCATGAGGGTTTTAAATGGTAAACAGAAACATTTGTATTTGATTCTGGAAGTAAGAGTGAGCCATGGGAATTTGATAAGAGAAGGGACATGGTCAAACCTTTACTTGAGTGTAATCACTTTGGCAGTAACCAACCAATTAGGAGGCCACTGCAGTAGTCCAGAGGAGAGGTGCTAAGGACTTGAACCAAGATGGTGTTTGGGTGGGTAGAGAGAAGGTGAGGGAGACTCTGGGGGTAGAAATGACCAGCTTTAGTGAGCAAGAAGCAGAGCCAGGATGCATGCCCAGGTCCGCCCCTTCTAAATCCAGTATTCTTTCCCATAAACTTACACTTGATGTCAGTACAGCTCACTCGATCCTCAACATGTACTGCCTGGTGGAGAGAGAATTTTCTTTTCTTTTAAATAAATAACTAAAAAGTTATGGCCAAGGGTAAGGTCAATAACAATTGGGGGAATCAGAAAAATCTTCACGTGCAAAGTGGCACTTGAGCTGTGCCTTGATGGAAGCTAAGGATCCTGGGAAGCAGAGGTGAGGAGGCGGTTCATTTCAAGAATAGGGGCCAAGCTAGGCAAGCATAATAGGAGGGATTGGAGATGGAATGAAAAGTGGGCAGCAAAGTTGGCCAATTTGGAACCTAGAGTGTGTGAAGGGAGGTAGCATGTATTAAGACTAGAGCTAGATTTGAAGACAGTGGGATTTATATTTTAACCTAGAAGTAATAGGGAGCCATTGAGTCTTCTTGAGCAGGGAAATAACATGGCCAGATTTGTGTTTTGGGAACCTCAGTTTGGCAACTATATGGGGGGTGGGTTGGAAAGGGAAGAGACTTAAAAAATGAAGACCAGTCAGGAGGGTATCGCAACGATCCTGGCAAGAGGTGATGAAAGAGGGATGGAAGTAGCGTTGTAACTGGCACCCATGCATACCACTGGTATTGCCATTCAGGGCTTGGAATATGCTTGAAGCCATTTGGTGGATTCGGGAAAAGCTCAGATGCAGCCTGATTCTTCTGAGTTGTTACCCAGAAGCTAACATTTGGTTCATCTTCTCTTAGGGATGGATTGGATACTGGCAATTGCTTTCTTCTGCTTTGCCTACATCTGTCTCTATCTCCACTTTTCTCTGTCTTTGTATCTGAAATGACTAGCACAGTCCATGGGACAGGGCAGGGGCTTGGTAAATGTTAGTTGATTTAATTATTAATATATCTTATCCTACTTCTCTATATCTCTGTTCCTGTCATCATTTTCCCCCTGTCTCTATATCTCTGTCTCATTTAGTCTCTGCCATCATTTTTTAAAGTCTCTCATTGTCTCCCTCTGTCTCTGTCATATATTTTCCATCTTTCTTTGTCTGTCTCCATTTCCTTTTTCCTCTCTGTCATTTTTCTCTGTCTCCATTTCTTTCTTTGTGTCTTGCTCCATCTCTATCTCTGCCCCTTTCATCATTTTTCTCTTCTTTGTCACTCTTTCCATTTTACTTTTTCTTGGGTCCTTGATCTGTTTCTCTATCTCTCTTTCCTTGTCTGGCCTCCCTTCCACTATTTCCCTATTCATTCCTGTGCTGGGAAAGTCCCTCAGGCAGCAATCTCTATGCCCTTGACTTCTGCTGACTAAGCACTGATCAGATACCAATTCAACTGATGGAGCCATGGGTTCTGAGAGTCTGCTCAGAGGAGACTGGAGGACATCTCACCCAGGGCCAAGGAGATGTGGAGAAAGGAGAAGCTGGAAGCTGCTGCTATTCTATCGTCAAACTCTGGGAACAGCCACTGCATCTATGCCCCTCTGTCACTTTGCTGGCAGCTTATTCAGGCCCACCTTCCCTTGTTCCTCAGGCCAAGCCTGATTGGCTCAACTCTGCCCAAAAGCTACCCAGGGAATTCCAACAGGCTTGTCAGGCAACAGCCAAGTTAGGGCTCTCTCCAATATGAGCTCAAAAGCAGCCTGGAGCCCTGTAAGGGAGAAGATCACCTACTGTTGTCTCCCCTGCCCTGCTTCTGTCCTCAAAGCTCACAGAAATTACATCCAGATGTGCCCAAGCCTTTACTCTTGTCTCCTGGGAAAAATGGAGCCAGAAATTTAAAAGATGTATTTTCCTTCTGTTCTCCCCTATTTTCTTGGAGGTAGAATAAGAGAGAATACAGAGGGAAAGCAAAGGGGCTATGCCTTCTCCCTCCTTGAGGGGGCATTGAGTTTAACCTTTCTGGATGGGAGAGTGTGTGACCTAGAGAACCTCTTGGGGTCACCCTTTTGAGAGGCAGAGGGGTCAGCTGCTGGTATGACAGCATACAGTGTGTGTGTGTGTGTGTGTGTGTGTGTGTGTGTGAGAGAGAGAGAGAGAGAGAGAGGGAGAGAGAGAGAGGCATATTATCCTTATCAGTTACTTAAATCAGAGTCCAAATGAGTTTGCCACAGCTTTTCTTGAGAGTAAGGTTTTTTTTTGAGAGAGAGAAAAAGAGGGGATTTAATGTGGAGGGAACCTTATGAAGAGGGGGAAAAAAAACTTATACAGAAAGGAGATGTTTCAGGCCCTGGGGACAAAATGAATCACTTAAATTCCATTTTGGTGTATGGCTAATCTGATATATTCCTTTGAGAGACAGCATGGTATGTGAAAAAAAAACAACAACAAAAAAACACACCGGGCTTGAATTCCTGAGCCTGGGGGTGGTACACTTGGATCCTGGTGTTGACACCTAGAGATAATTTCATCCAGTTTCCTTATTTTAAAGAGAAGAAAACTGAGGTCCAGAAATATGAAATAAATTGCCTTAGGTCACATGGAGTTATAGGAATGTGAGAATAAGAGAGGAAGTAAAAGACTTCTATTAAATTCACTTCATGTCAGTAAACAATTATGAAACACCCACTATGTTCCAGGCACTGTGTTACCTGCTGGGGATACAACTAAGAAAAAAAAAAGCTAGCCCCTGTCCTCAAGGGCTTACAATCTAATGAGTCAGCATGGTCATGGTGAACTTTGGGGGTGGGGTCTGTCTTTCCTTTTCTTTGTCAGTTCCTATTGAAAGGATGGGAGAAGGTGTTTTATGTTGTGTGCAGTTCCTGGGGGGGCACGATTGTGGAAGTTTTTTTGGGGGGATTGGGCACAGGTGTAAGCCACTCATAGGATTTCACACTGGTTCAGCACCAGAGGAGAGAGGTCAGCAAAGGTCTTCATTCCCTCAGACCCAGCTGCTGGCTGCTTATCTGGTTTCCTATAGAGACCTTTCTCATCCTTTGAGTATGAAGTCTTGGATTAAAGTCTCCCCAGTACATTAGCCTGAAACTGTTCTCTCAAACTACCAACAGGAGCATAGGGAAAAGTCAATTAACATTTCAGGAAATTGATCAATGTTCTGAGAACTGGACTAGAAATCCAGGGACCTGGGTTCTGGTCCTGATTCTGGTATTTAATGAACATCACTTTTCCTCTGTGGGCATTAGTTTACTCACTGACAAATGGATCTCAAAATACATACTCCAAACTCCCACTTCACAAGGGGCATTTTAGGCATTAAATGAGGGCAATGAATATGCAAATGTTTTCTTTTTTTTTTTTTAATCCCTCAGTGCTCAGCACAGTGCCTGGAACATACTAGTTACTTAATATATGACTGTGAATGGATTGATTGAAAGTGGTTAGAAAGTATGAAGTACCATGCAAGTTATAATTGTAAATAAAATATAAAACTATAATTGATGTTACCATTTCTAGCTGCCAGGAAACTTAGAACCAAATTCAGTACCTTGCTGTAGTATCTAACTCATCTCTGGTGTCTGGTGATATCTATTTCCCTATTCTATTTAGCTGTTTTCACATGTTTAAAAAAATTAATTGACTTCTTTTATATGATGTTTAAATTTGGAAATCTACCTTTTCTAAATTCTTTTAGGAAGCGGGCAAGGTGTAAATCCTAACTTACTATTAATAAGAGTAACAACAATAATAATAATGGTGATAAGTGTTATTATCAGCATCCTGTGGGAACCTTACAACAGAGAATCTGGCATTATCGTTGCTTTAACGAAGATGCCTGAGACCAAATGAAAACCCTTTAGCCATAGCCAGGCTAAAATAAACCTATATAGAGAAAAGGAGGTGCACAAAGATTCTATTCAATTAAACATCATTATTAAGCACCTACTACATTCAAGTACTAGGCTAGGCATGGAGGGTGCAAAAGAAAAAAAAAACCAATCTCTGCTTCTCCTCAGGTAGCTTACATTCTACTGGGAAGTTACAACATGTATACAAGTAAGCAGAGTATACAAGTCTGCACTAAGACTTTTGGGACACCATGTATATATGTGGGTATGTAGATCCTATGTATCTAGTTATATACAGTTATATAAATTATTTCAAGTGGAAGGGGAAGTGCTAACAGTTTGGAGGATCACACATGGAAGGCCTTGTGTAGGAGGCCATGTGCTTTGAAGGAAGCGAGGGATTCTGAACTGTAGAGGTGAAAGAAAAAAGCATTCCAGACAAAGAGGACCATGTATAAAAAGTGCAGTGGTGGGAGGGGAATGTCAAGAATGAAGACTGGCCAGCAGGATGATTGGACTAGAAGAGAGCATCTCCAAAACTGATTAATGGGAATCCAAAGTGGTCTTGTTTAGAATTTCCAAAGGGCCAGGTCCTCAAATAGGGAGGGCCAGTAGTCCTTGGTGTCCGGCATGGGTTCAGTGAAGGGGAGGGCAGCAATGCCCCCAAGCCCCTGAACACTGTCCTCATGATCCCTCCCCCTCCTGTCACATTCATGCAGAGGGTGATTCAGGCCATGGGCTTAGAGCTGGGAGCCACTTTAGGTACCACCTAGTCCAGTCCCCTCATTTTAGAAAGGAGGAAACTGAGAGACAGGGCCACAAGTACAGAGGATTTAGAGCTGAGTATAGAATGTCAGAATATAGGCTGTTGGAGCCAGGAGACACCACTGAACACAGACTATTAGAACATAATGTTGGAGCTGCGAGGGACCTTAGAACACGGAACACAGAACATCAGAGCTGCAAGGGACTTTAGAAGATAGAACATAAGATATCTGAACCAAAATGGGCTTTAGAACATAGAACATAGAACATCAAAGCTGCAAAGGACCTTAAAAGATAGAATATAAAATATTGGAATTGAAAGGGACCTTAGAACATGGAACATAGAATGTCAGAGACGCCAGAGTCCTTAAAGATACAGAATATTCAGATGCAGAAATAGGATGTCACAGACTCAAGAGACCTTATAGGTAATAGGAAATTAAACATTAGAATGTGGATATCAGTGGGAGAACTGCCAGGGACCTTATAAATATACAATATTAGGACATAAAATATAGACTGTCAGAACTGTGGGGGACCTTATGGATGGTCAAGTCCAGCACCCTCATTTTGGGGAGGAGGAAATTGCAGCTGGAGGGGGGAAGGGAGAGGGACTTGCTCTATGTTATATAAGTAGCTGGGGACAGAATTAGGACTTAAAGCCAATTGTCTTTGCTTCTAGTCCCATAGCCTTATGTTTGGCAGAGAAGTGACATCTAGGAAGGTGGACAGGAATTCTGTGGACTGAGCAGAGGACATCTTTGGGAAGTCATGGGCATCCTCTCAACTGTCACAGAACATATGGGGACCATATGGCTGCAATGGGAGAAGGAGGATGCAGAAGGGGGCCAGTGCTGGTGCCTAATTTCCCAGCTCACTGTAGAAGAAACAGCATCTGGTGCTCAAGTCCCCTATTTGCCTTTTGGAGGCTGGTTTCTAGTTTGGCCAAGCCTCCAGTCCAAGGAAGCATCCCTTTTCCACCTGATGCCCTTCCTTGCCCCTGGCAGCACAAGGGAACCCTGGTGACTAGGATCCAATGAGACAAGGTGGTCAAGGCAGTGACTGGAATCCAGGCCCCATATCCCAACAGACTGTCCCGGCTCCAGCCCTGGATATGAGGTGAGTGCCTTTGGAGCTGATCTAAATAGCTCAAGATCAGCCTGGCTTAGGCATTCTTTTCCTTCTGGCCCCATCCCTGCTGGCACTGCCATCCACTAAGGCACCATTGGCCACAGGAAAATCACAGCTCTGATTTCTATAGCCCTTTAATGGTTTAAAAAAGCATATTCTTCAATACAACCCAGTGGGAGTGGGAAACACAGGATTATTAGCCCCATTTTACTGAGGCTTAGGCTATGAAGCTTACCCAGGGTCTCCTAGCTAATAAATATTGAAGCTGAGATTTGAACTGCTGATTCTTTCCACCACATCACTCTGTGAATGAGACACAGACCACACTGTGTCTCATCCACATGAAGTAGATCTCTCTGGGAAGGGGAGAGGAGATTACTCCCTCCATGGAGGAGATGGGAGTGAAGCGGGTACAACTATAATCCCAACATGGGAAGACGTTGTAGGCAGAAGTCAAAGTTGAGATCCAGGTCATAGCACCTTCCATCTCTGTGTCTTTGAACTGGCTCCCCATCATGTCTACAAGACATTTCCACCTTACCTCCACCTCTTAGAATCTCTCATTTCTTCTAGAACTCTGCTCAGGTACCCCCGTCTATATAAAGCTTTTCCTGATCTCCTACCAGCCAGGGTCCTGTTCCTCAATTTTACTTTACATAGATTTTATTTTCATTTATTTATATATTTATCTCCCCTAATAGAATGTCATACTTGAGGGCAAGAACCTGCCTTTGGAGCTTCAGTATAGTGCCTCTGACATGGTAGGAGCTTAATAAATCCTTGTTAATTGATTGATAGCATCATAGAAGGTAGAGCTGGAAGGGCCCTTAGAGACCATCTAACCCACCCTACAGGTGAGGAAGTGAAGGCACAGAGAGGAAGTGACTTGCCCAAGGTCACACAATGGGAAGGAGAAGATGTTCATATAATAATAGCTAGCATTTTTGTGGTGCTTTTTAAGGTTTGCAAATCACTTTATATGTGTTATCTCATTTGATCCTCACAACACCCCGGAGAAGTAGTTGCTATTATTATCATTATTTAAAAGATTAAGTGATTTGCCCAAGTCCTCAGTGAATTTTCTCTCCCAGGTTGGGGCAGAGCTTGATTCATTTCTTTGCTTCTTCTAGACCAGGGCTTCTTAACCAGGAGTCTGTGAACCTAAAAACCAACACCTATAAACATTTTTGTAACTATTACAATATAACTGATTTTCTTTGTGTTCTCATGTATCTTATTTTATGAATTTAAATATATTATTCTGAGAGGGCAGCCAGAGGCTTCACCAGACTTCCAAAGGGGTACATGATAGAAAAAAACATTAAGGACCTTTAGTTTAGACCAGTATTAGTTTGTCCAGGGAAGGGAGTCCAGAAAATGCTTGGTCTGATGGAGAGGAAGAGACTATTTTTAGGGAGTTTCTAGTCTGATGGGGGAAGATGCCCAGAAGGAGCGCTATGTCTGATTGGACTTGTTCTATAGAAGCAGTGGGTGGAAATTGCAAAGAGAAAAAGAGAAAAGCTTGGACAGTTGGAGCTGTCCAGGGCTAAACAGGGGAGGTCTTCTTTCTCACCTTTGAGCAAAGCTGGATGTCCACCCTTTGAGGGTAGTAGAAGCATGCTTGAGCAGGTATGAGTTGGTCTAGATGGTCTTTGAGATCTCTTCCAGCTGTGTGATTCTATGATAAGGAGACACAATCCGTGCCTTTAAGGCATTCCTAATCTGTCTAGGGAGATGTGAAGCCCACTTTTGGGGGAATCTGGCTTCCATATCCAGACCACCAACACTGTGCTAGAGGGAAAGGGGACACAGTATCAAAAGGAATCACAATATCATGACTCCAATGGGGAAGAACTCTCAGCATAGACGAGGGATGCCTGTGGTGGATTTATTTCTTACTTTATTTTTTTAAGGGAAAAAGATTTTGAAACAGCATGTAAATACAATGTCTTTGAAAAGCAGCAGTGAGCAGGCATGGATCAGGGGAACTATTTGGCAGTGAGCCTGGCACTCATCCAGTGCATGGCTCTAGGGCAGAATGGCAGTGAAGCCTAGTGATTAGAACTTGGGAGCTGGGATTGCCTGAGCTTTCTTCTCTGCTTTTTTTTCAAGTCTTGTTGCCAGAACCTGAGGCCAGCTCCCTAGTACTTCTACTACTACTAACATATTAATTTGTTTCATACTTTGTTGTGAGGTTTCGTTTGGTGTTCCTAGCAACCCTGTAAGGTAGGAATGGTAGGCATCATTAAACCCATTTTATAGGTGAAAAACTAAGACCCAGAGAGATGAAATTGCTTCACCAAGGTCACAAAGCAATTGGCAAGGGGACCAAGATGACAGCAGAGGGCTATGGACTCCTATTCTAATTGGTAATCTTTCTACCATACCATGTGTCATCCCCTTTAAATTGAGTCTCCACATGCAGAATAAGGAGAAAAGAACATGCCATCTGAAATGTGCTTGGGGACCCTGGATCACCTCCTACAGCATGGCATTCTTATCCCACTTGGCAGGAAAAAAGCTGTCACTGTGAGAAATTCTCAGTTTCTGGCTAGGGGCATGTGGGAATGTCAAAGAGGAGGGAGATGAGACAGTGAGCATCCAGCTTCATGCATGAGCAAGAAGACTTTGGCAAATCTCCTGCTGCCTTGGGGCGGAAGGAGAGGAGGGAAGAAGGAAGGCAGGGAAAGAGGAAGAAGGGAGGGGAGGGAAGGAGGAAGGCAGGGAAAGAGGAAGAAAGAAGAGGGAAGCGATAGAAGGAGAGCAAAGAATAAAAGGAAGGAGAGGAGGGAGAAAAGAAGGAAAGGAAGGAAAAGAAAGCGTAGATGGAAGAAGAAATGATGACATCTAAGGTCTTTATCAGCCAGAGAGCCTAAGCTTCCCACCATCCCATTGAGAAGGGACAGGGAAGAGGTTGGCTATAATCTTCACTTTTTGTGGTCCTCATAGTTAGACCTCCGTCCAGGAGTCCTTCATCATTCTGTGTGCCACTGCATGTACTCTAGGGGAGGGACAGCAAAGGGATGAGCTATGATCCTTGACCTTGGGGAACCACAGAGTTGATAAAAGAGTTTATATGCTCTGGTTTCAGGTAGCCCTCGGATACAGAATGCAAGAGACATGGCCATCAATCTCAGGGAACCCTTAGTCTGTTGGGGAGACAAAGATACAGCATTGGGTCAGGCATAGTAATTCTTATTTCTGTGGCACTTTAGAGTTTACAAAGTGTTTTACTCATAACCCTGTGAGGTATATGGCAAAAACATTGTTACCCCCATTTTACAGATGAGGAAATAGGCTTTGACAAGTTAAGTGATGTGCCTGAGGTAAGTAAAGTCACTTACTTAGTGCATTGCAGGGCTGGAATTCTAACTCCAGGCCTGCTTTCATGATTCCCTGTCCTTTGTGCTGTCCCACTGCCAACTGTCATGGGAAAGAGCTTCTCAAGGATGGTGGTAAGCAAGAATCTAAGCACCCCACCCCAGGAATCAAATTCTGGGTGCAGCAAACAGCTGGGACTGTGAAATATGCACCCAGAGATGCTTTCAAGAAGCTTGTTGGTTTAGTCATTTACCTGCTGAGAGACACAGGCCCTTCCTAGCTCTAGAAGTCTTCGATTTCATGGTTCCTTGAACCCGAGACTCCTGTGAAGCCCCCTTTCATGTCTTATTGTGGCAATGTGGTGTGATTGTGACCCTGGGTTCTCAAAGACTGGAGGCTGGAAGGTGGGTGGGTGGAGAGAGACAAGGAGACAGAGACAGAGAGATAGAGAGAAATAGAGAAAGACAGAAAGAGAGAGAGACAGAGACAGACAGACAGAGGCACAGAGACAGAGAGAGACATAGATACAGAGACAGAGATAGACAGAGATAGTGAGACAGAGACACAGAGAAAGGCAGAGACCAAGATAGTGAGACAGAGACAGTCAGAGGCATAGACACAGAGTTACAGAGACAGACAGAGTCAGAGAGAATGTTCATCTATAGGGCTAGAGATGTGTCTGTTGCCCCAGGACCAGACTAGCTCAATTCAAGAGGTTCATTGGTGGTCCATTCAGGAGTTGGGAAGACCCACTATTTCTTTGTAGATGGTGCTCTCATTGATGTATCCCTAGAAGTTCTTAGATATTTTTGGATTAAGGAAGTTGAGGCTCAGAGGAGAGGACTGACCTGCCAAAGTCATCTGGCCACTCCTAGGGGAGCCTAGGTGGACTCAGGGGAGGGCAGGCCACCTGGTTCAGTGGTCCAGTTCATTCATCAGGTATGGGTGCAGATATGGAAAGGGGGAGTTAGATAGAAGAGGATGGGGGTAGACTAGTGTGGGGTGGATTGAGATGGATGAAGATGCGATGGGGAGGAGAAGGGATGATGGGAGAGGAGGGGATGGAATAAGAAAAGAGGAACTATGGTAGAAAAGGGGGAGTAAGATAGTAAGGTTAAGGTGGGATATGAGGTAAAGGAGGAGCTGGTAGTGGGTCAGAATAGGAGGGAAGAGGAACTGTGCCAGAGAAGCCTGGGTGGTTGAGATAAAGCAAAACGGAACAAGAACGAACAGGGGGTGGTGACCTTAGTCCGGCCAAGTTCACATAGACTCACGTTCAGGACACTGGACATCACTGGGTGAGGTCTGTGTGTGGCCACAGCATCTCATGAAGAAGCTGGCCTCCACTTCAGTCTCAGCAGCCTCATGGATTGCACTGATCCCGGACCTCTGTCGGTGACATCCCTGGTATTCTGCAGGGTGACATCCCTGGTATTCTGCACCACTGAGAGGAGTCTTCCGGAGAGCCCTGAGTGGAGGCTGCTTCTGCTGCGTGATTGCAGCTGCCTTCCCAGACTGGGTAGTGGGTGCCGGGGGGATTGTGGGACATGCTGAGACCATCTCCTTAAAAAGCTCCAGTGATTACGAGTGGCTTTTTACTTGGGAGGTGTCTCACCGTACTTCAGCCTCTCTTCCCCTCTGGTTAGGGTTTGGGGAGGGCCTCAGCCCCACAGGATCGCCAGCTGGCCACACATAATTCTCCTTAGATAAATTGCTTGGCATTTGGCAATTAGCAATTGATTATTCCAGGTAATGATAACTCTTCCATTATTGATCAGGAGAGGCTCCATCCAGCACCCTATCAGCCCAGCTGGGCCTGGAGGGGAATGATGCTGATTCTAGTTATTTATTCATCACCAGAAAATCTGGCCAAAGAGCTCAAGAAGAAATCAGTGTGGGGTAGGATAAAGGGAGCAAGGTTTGACGTCCTAAGGCCTTGGTTAGAATCCCAGCTCCGTTCTTTCTGGGAACTGGGACAAGCTATTTTATCTCTCTCCCTTCAAGGCCCATCTCAAGAGCCCCTGAGGCCTTTGCAAACTGCCACCCCCCCCCCCGCCCCATGATTCCTATACCTTTCAAATGACTTTATACTTCGGAATAGAGATTGGACCTGGCATGTCCTTGGCATAGGAAAATCCCAGGTGAGGAAACTCATCCCACCCATGTAAGTAGGCATCTTCTCTGCAATTTATAGAAAGGAAAGAAGAAGGGAAAGGGAAGGAAAGTATAAGAGGAAAGGAAAAGAGAGGAGAGGAAGAGATTGTTGTCTAGAGCACTGAGAGGTTAAGTTCCTATTCAGAATCACACAGTCAAAGGCAAGCCGTGAACTCGTTTTCATGACTTCAAGTCAGCTCTTTAGATAGAGATACTAGATACTGGGCTATATCTATATCTCTTGTCCAGATCTAGATATCTGTGCATCTTTATCTAGTCTATGTCTATAAATATGCCTATATAAACATGCACGTGCATATACACACATGCACATACATAAATGTGTATGTGCATATATGTGTGTATTATAAATGTGTGTATGTATGTGTATATATTATATGTGTGTGCACATAAATTTATTTATTTGTGTGCTTGAGTTCTTTCTCCCAAGTAGAATGTAAGCTTCCTGAGGGAAATGAACACTTTGTTTTTGTCCTTGTATCTCCAGGGCCTAGTACAGTGCCTGACACATAGTACATACTTAATGAATTTAGCCCCTTTCCCCCTATCTTTAACATGGAAATACTGTTACCTTGGCCCAGGGCTGTTTTAAGGAATGCCTTGAGCAAACCTTAAACCTTATAGAAATGTGAACGAGAGCACCTAGTTTTGTTGGGAAACTGAATCACACCCATGAAAGAATTTAGGAAATATATGAGAAAGTGTATATAGTAAAAGGGTAAATAAGATAGATGCTAAAGTCAGAGCATGTGGTATGAATTGTATATATTTTAGGTGTTTGGATGAGGGAGACGTACCTCCAGGCCACCATGTTTGTGGAAGGCTTCCTGGAGGGAATGGGACTTAAAATGGCCCTTGAAGGATTGGGCTTTGGAAAGACATTGAGAAGTTGGGGAGATGGCCTGAGCAAAGGTGCTGAGGTGGGAGAGGGTCTAGTGACTGACTTGGCTGGAGTTGAGGGTCAATATTGGGGAGCCCCGTTTGATGAGGTCTGAAAGGTAGATGGAAGAGGAGGTGGAAGGAGGTAGAATTTATAGGGTTTTGAATGCTGCCACCCCCAAAAGAGTTTGGATTTGATAAAGTGGACAGTGGGGAGCCAGAGAAACTTTGAGAGGGGCAGAGGTATAGAAATGGAGTTAATTACAAGCATGCCCTTTTCAAGGCATTTAAAGCAGGCCCAAGAGGGCCTCAGTGTAGCAATACTTGGGGTGGTGGTGGTGGTAGAGGTTGCTTTGTGTACTTGAGAGTAATTAATATAGAGCAATATAAAGACCTGGAAGGTTGGAGGGATGTGAGATCAAGTTTAGACTTTGCCACTGGCTCATGGTATAACCTTAAGCAAGTCACAGAAGGAATTCATTAAAGGGGAATTTAAAGCTCTACACCTTGGTTTAAAAATTAACTTCATAAATACAATATAATTGGGGGATGGGGAATGGTACAACATGGAGACCAAGAAAGTTAATGTGATCCTAGGCAACACAATAAGAGGCCGAGGTTCCAGGACAAGGGAAATGGGAGTCCCACTGTCCTCTGGCATGGTCAGGACACACAGAGAGTATTGTCTTTCGTTCTGGGTGCCATAGATCAGGAGGGTCATTGGCAAACTGGAGAGTGACCAGGCAAGTAGAGAAAATGGAAACCAAGTCATACATACAAGAATGGGTTGAAGGAAATGGGCATGTTGACTCTGGAGAAGATGTGATAGTTATCTTCAACTACTGATGGACTGTGATGTGGGAGAGAGATGTCTATAAGATAGAATCTCAGAGTTGCAAAGGACCTTTGAAATTAGAACAGAACATTTTAGAGCTGGAAGGGACCACATTATATGTTATAGACATTTTTGTTTTATGTTCTAAGGTCATTCTACATTATAGACATTTTTTATTCTATGTTCTAAGGTCTCTGCTAGCTCTTA
>NW_020954625.1:3700391-3720350 GCF_900497805.2 Vombatus ursinus | reverse complement strand
GGGTGAAGCATTTGCCAGGAAAATGTCTCCCAGAAGGCTGGGAACACATATACATACATATGAACAAAACTTACACAACTTTGGATGGGGTGGGGAAGGCACTTGAAAAGCCTCCTGCAGAAGGTGGTGCTGGGTGAAGAGGGAGAGGAAGAGACATGCCCAAGGCCATTCTGTAAGACAACATCATAGGCTGGGACTAGAGCCCAGGCAGAGCCCCGATACCCAGTCCTGTGCCCCTTCCATTGCCCTCAGATCCCTGATGCCCAGCGACCAGGAGGAGGAGGAGGAGGGTGTGGGCATGGGATAGGAGTGCCAAGAACAGAGCACCAGGATGGCCGTTCCACTTGGGGCCCTTGCATTGACAGGGGGAGCCTGCACTCCTGGCACAGACGGGCATCTTGAAGCAGGAAGCTCTCTTACGGTGGTTGTTTCTTCTCTTTGTTTGCTGCAGTGATGAAGGAGGATCTGCAGTCAGGGAGACTCTGCTTACTGTTGAATCACAGGAGATGCTGGCAGTCATGGGGCTTCTTGGAGAAGGGAAGTGGGATGGCCTGAAGTCAGAATCCCTGACTCAGGGGAGGGAGAGACTAGAGTCCCTCAGGGACGGACTCCTGGGCAGGAGGTGGTGGGCAAGGGGTGCCACTGACCAGCTTTCCTACACTTCTGGCTGGCCTCCATGAGCCCTGCACTGACCATGGTCCTGCTTCACAGAAAGAGCTTTGAACTCACGAGTCCCAACCCTACATCTGTCATTATCTGAATAACCTCGGGTCATCTCTAGGAGGCCAAGTTTTCTCACCTGGAAAGTGAGAGGTAGTGTGAAATGACAAACAGTGAGCCATCCTCTGCACCACAAAGATCTGGGCTCAAGTCCCTGCTCTGACATATGCCGGCTGTGTGACCCTGGGCAAGTCTGTGAACCTCTCTGAGGGCCCCAAGAAGCACTTACATTCTAAATTGCGGGAAGGCTGCACTGGTAAAGTGAGTTTCCTTCCCAGGAGCTTCCTATAGCAAGGACAGTGTGTCTGCACCAAAAATTAATGTGTGTGTGTGTGTGTGTGTGTGTGTGTGTGTGTGTGTGTGTGTATGTGTAGGAGGAGAGTAATGCCTGGACCTATTTCACAGAAATTTTTAAAGGAAAGCTCTTTGTAAACTTGAAAACACTAGCTGTGAGCATCATTGGCTCCCCTTCTCATTTGCTCTTCTCTCATCTGGATTTTCCTTCTTCTCCCTTTTTCCAAGGGCTCAGCCCTCTGTCTGGAAAGGGTGCGTTTTCCCATTCATTGCCCCTCTCTTCCTCCTTTGCCTGCTGGCATCCTCCCCCTCCTTTAAGGCTCAGTTCTGGAGCTATTTCCTCTGTAAAGCCCTGCCCCACCTCCAGCTCTTCCCTCCCTCAGCTACATTCTCTGCCCCCTGCTTTTTCTCATTTCTTAGATTCCTCAGTTGGATCATCCTTGTCAAAGTCTGGATTTAAGTAGTTTGAGCTCAACCCTAATAAGTCTAGGTGTGGAGTCACATCTTTAGTTCCACACGCCGTAATTTAGGAAAGACATTGATTTGTTTGAGCATGCCCAAAGAGAAGCAACTTACTTATGATCACTCACCTAATTAGTGTCAGAGTCTGTACTCGAACCCAGGTATTTATGACTAAGAGGGAATATAGGCATGGGGGATGGTCTATCCAAATGCACAGAGGTAAGCAAAATCTTTTTATGGATGGAATACAGAATAATGCAAAATAAAGATGGAAAAGAAGGGTGGAATCAGGTTTTGAGGAAGACCTTGAATGACAAGCCAAAGAGCTGGCATTTTGTCCTATCAACAATAGGGAACCTTTGAATGCTTTTGAGCAGAGAGGTAACATGGTCATAAGGTGCCATGGGAAGATTATTTTGGTAGCTTTGTGGAGGGTGGATGGAAGAAGAGAGATACTAGAGATATAGAGTTGTGAGGAGAGAGGATGCCAAGGGAAAGAGAGGTCAGGGGAGCTGGGGCCCAGGGCACTGACTCTAGCTCCTTAAGGAGTCTAAGGAAATCCTGGGCTGCCACATTTTCCCTACCTCTTAAGTCTCTATTACTATCTATGCTCTTACTATCATAGAAATTCCACTCCACTTGACTCAAACATTTATTAAGTGACTACTGTTTGCAGGATCTTTTGCAGGGCATTGGGAGAAGTATAATATTTAAGTAAGATATTCTGGTCCCTGCCCTCACAAAACTCAATTGTAGGAGGCAAGAGTTACTTCAAATAGGTCACTAACCATTTCTGGGCCTCAGTTTCCTCTTTTGTAAAAGAAGCGGGGTTGGTCCAGGAGATTCTTAATATCCTTATGTTCAGTCCTGTGCCATGACTTAGGGGCAGGTATGGCACTGGGCTTGGAATCAAGAAGACTCACCTTCCTGAGTTCAAATCTGGCCTCAGACACTTACTAGCTGTGTGACCCTGGGAAAGTCACTTCACCCTGTTTGCCTCAGTTTCTGCATCTGTCAGATGAACCGGAGAAGGAAATGGCAAACCACTCCAGTATCTCTGCCAAGAAAACCCCAAATGGGGTCATGAAGAGTTGGACGTGATTGAACATGCCATGCCTTGACTTAGAAAAGACCTCGACAAGCTGAGGACCATCAGGGGATCAGGATGGCACAGGACCTTGACATCCAAGGATCTGGTGAAATAGCTGAATACGTTTAACCCAGGCAAGAGAAAACTTAGTTGGGGAATGAGGGCTGTCTCTGGGGCTGATCGTAATCTAAGATCCTGTGATTGGAAGCTTCCTGAGCTCATAACCCACAATAATAAATAAGTGCAATAAAGAATAACCATCAACAGACACTATGTAAGGTTGGGAAGGGGAAGATTTAACTGATGAGAAAATCAAGGTGGCCTTTTTGGAAGAGGTGAGATTGGGTTCCAAAGTATAGGAAAGAAGGAATTCACGTCCTACCCCAGACACTTCCTAGCTATATGACCTTGGGCAAGTTACTCTGTGCCATAGCTTCCTTATCCATAAAATGAGGAGGCTGGAACAGATGATGTCTAAGGCCCTTTCAAGCTCTCAATTTGTGATCCTAAGATCCTCTGAATTCAGCAATGACGAGTTCTAGTTGATCTCCTTCATTTTACAGATAAGGAAACTGAGCCCCCAGAGAGATGAAGGGCCTTGTTTCAGATCACATATCGAATGAGCAATAAAGCTTGGAACTAGAACCCAAGGCTCCTGATTTCCAGTGTTCTTTTCACTATTCCCTGGTGCCATATCTTAATTTTACAGAGGGGGAAACCAAGGCTCAGCATAGATAAATGACTTTTGTGAGTCCACACAATGATTTATTGGCAGAAAAACTGGACTCAAAGGATCACAGCACTTAGTGCTAGAAGAAGTCATCTAGTTCACAGGTAGGTAAACTGAGATCCAGAGAGGCAAGGAAGTGACTAGCCCATAGTCATATAGTAAGTATCATGGACAGGATTTGAACCCATGTCCAGGACTTTCTAAACTCTATCATGAAGTAGATCCAAACGGGACCATCTGGGCTTTTCATCTTAGTCTTTCCTCTTCTACTCTACACCCCAGTTATGTTCTTCTGAGTCAAGTAACTAACTCCATGAGGCAGGAAGAAGGGAGAGGGAAGAGAAGAATGCAGAGCCTGTGGGGATTGCCAGTCATCCTGGGAGCCAAAGAAGACTGGCAGCAGCAAAGTCTCCCTGCATCAACATGCCCCACTGACTGAGCCTTCCCCTCCTCCATCTCCCCCCCACATGCGGATGGCTGAGATGGATTTCCAAACCGAGGTCTTTGACAGCTTCCTTTCTTCCCTTTTGTCTCCCCCCTCAATAGCCTGTCTCATAAACACTGGTATCTGGGCGATCTCTTTCATGCCTCAATTACCGCCATCAAGAGTGGGCACCGATAACAAGCCAGCCATCCTTCAAAAGAGGGATTGAGTCCAACCATTCCTGCACCTTGCCTCCACTGCTGCCTGGGCCTAGGGTCAAGGAAGGAATTGGGTGGCAGGAGGGGAGGGTCAGGACAGGGAAGAAGAGAATTGCATCTAGGCTATGGGCTCTGAGAGTTTGGGGACAGAACCCTCCTGCGTGGAGCTAAAACTCCAGGTCCAAGCATGGCATGACATGACCTTTTCTCTCTCTGGGCCTTAGTTTCCCTGTCTGTAAAGTGTGTGGTTTGGATTAGATGACCGTTTAGATCCTATCCACCTCTAATAGTCAGCAACAGAGTCGAAAACTAATAGGATCACAGATTTAGAGCTGGAAATTGTAGAGACAGTCACCGAGGCCAACTTCTTTTTACAGATAAGGAAACTGAGTCTCAGAGAGTTCAGATGCCTTGATTGTTCTCACATGGAGTAAGTATTAGAAGGAGGATCTGAACCCAGGTATTCCTGTGTTCTTGTCTGGCACTCTGTCCCCTTGCCACTACATCTACTGCTTTGGTCTGAGAGAAGGAGGAGGCTTGCGTATTTTGGGAAAATTTCCTTTTTGAGCCTCACTTCCCTTATCTTGAAAATAGAGGGTTGAATTAGTTCGTTCCTCAGATTCTCTCTGTTCAATTCTGGGCTCCACATTTTAGGAAGGACATTGACAAACTGGGGAGCATGGGAGAGGGCAGAGTAATAAAAACCCTCAAAATAATAATGCCTTTGGGGGGAATGATTAGCTGAGAGAAGTTTGAGGCAGGTGGGGGGGCATGATAGCTGTCTTCAAGTACTTGAAGGGCTGTGAGGAGCCCTTCAATGAGTAGACAATACAAAGAGATTCATTTCTGTTCAATGTGAGAACCAATTTCCTAACCAAGAGAGTGATCCCAAAGTGGAATGGGTTGAAAAGGAAGGTCCAGAGATATGCTCCCTCTCATGGGAAGTCTTTAAGCAAAGGCTAGATGCTCCCTTGTGAAGGATGTTTTCGAGAGGATTCTTGTTCAAGCATGGATTAGACTTTATGGCCAGCATGGTCCCATTGATCCAAAAGAGCATTGGATTTGGAGTCAAAGGACCTGGGTTGAAATATTGGCTCTGTCACTTACTTTGGCCAAGTCACCTGACTTTTTGGGGGTAGTGGTGGTGGGCTCAATTGCCTCAGTTGTAAAATGAAAAAGTTAGACAAGATGACTTTGAAGGTTCTTTCTAGCCTTAAACCTATGACTCTGAGATGCTGTGATTTTATAAACTGTATGATCTTCTGATTGCAAAGAGTCATCCCTTTTATCCAGCTAAGAGCACCGGCATGCCAGTCGTGGACTCTTCTCTTGGTAATTAGGAAAGACAAGTTTCTGACTGAGGTTCCTTTGTTCGGTTAATTTCCAACAGTGAGGGTGGTGAGTGTCCCCCCAGGGAGAAAGCTCCATGCAAGAGAAACAGTGAGAAACATCAAACCTTCTTCTGATCCTTCTCAGGAAAGCTACATTTTGGGATTAAATGAAGACGACACTGCACTTGTTAAAAGAAAAAGAAAACAAAGGGACCCCAAAAGGAGGCACATAAACGGAGAGTTGTATTCTCTTTGGGCAAATCTCTTCTGCTGTCTGGGCCGTGGTCTCATTTATAAAACATGGGGTTAGACTAGATTTGGGGATTCTGAGGTTCTCAGGCAGAAGTAACCCCCTTCCCACTCTGCCTCTCATCCTTATTAACATTGAAGAGATGGCTAACAGTTTGAGTGAAAAAGACTTGAGGGGTCCTAGTGGACTGCAAGATCGAACTGAGCCATCAGTATGATACAGAAGTCAACAATGCAAATGTGATTTTAGACAACATTAATGATAATTTGTTGTTCAGTCATTTTAGTTGTTTTTGTTTTGTTTTTGCTTTTTGGCTAGGCAATTGGGGTTAAGTGACTTGCCCAGGGTCACACAGCTAGTAAGTGTCAAGCGTCTAAGACCATATTTGAACTCAGGTCCTCCTGACTCCAAGGCTGGAGCTCTATCCACTGCGCCACCTAGCTGCCCCTTTTTTATTTTTCTGTGTTGTTTTGCAGTCTTTTCATTTGTCCTTGACTCTTCGTGACCACATTTGGGGTTTTCTTGGCAAGGGTGCTGGAGTGGTTTGCCATTTCCTTCTCCAGCTCATTTTACAGATGAAGAAACTGAGGCAAACAGGGTTACGTGACTTGCCCAGTGTCATACAGCTAGTGAGTGTCTGAGGCCAGATTTGAACTTAGAAGATGAATCTTCCTGACTCCAGGCCTGGCACTCTATCCACTGAGCCACCCAGCTGCCCTATTAATGATAATTGCTAACATTTATATGGCGCTTCAAGGTTTCCAAAACGCTTTACATTTTTGTCCTCACAGCAACTTTAGGAGGTAAGTGCTGCTATTGTCTTCATTTTACAGATGAGGAAACTGAGGCAGATAAAGAGTAAGAGACTTGCTGAAGGATACACAGCTAGTAAGTGACTGAGGCAAGATTTGATTTCAGGTCTTCCTGACTCTGGTCCCGGGACTCTATCCACGGCACCACCTGGCTACTCAATTAAGGGAGAAGAGTATCCAGAATGAAGAAGGGATGGTGCTGCTATCTTCTGCCTCAAACAGATCACATGTAGAGCATTGTAGCCAGCTCTGGGCATCATGGAAGGACATTGACAAACCGGAGTATGTTCAGACGGTGCTGGTCAGGATGGTCGAGGTCCGAGCCATTTGCTGATTGGTTGGAGGAGCTGGGGAGATTTAGCCTACAGAAGAAAAGACTTAAGGGGAGGGAACATGGTAGCTGTCTGTAAGTACTGGAGGGACCATCATGGGGAAGAGGGGATAGACTTAATCTGCTAGACCTCAGGTAGCAGAACCAAAAATGATGGGAGGGAGTTGTAGAGACAGATTTAGGATGGATATAAGGACAAGAAGAGGGGCTAGGGGGCAGTGAATGGAGAGGGCCAGGCTGGAAGTGGGAAGGACCTGGGTTCAAATGCCACCTTGGAGACTCACCTGCTCTATGTTCTTATTAAAAGGCAAAGGAGGAGAATCTAAGAGAAGCTCAGCTGAGTTTTTAATTTTGCTAAAGGTGGGGCTTTAGTTGGGGCTTTAGTTGGGGCACAGCTGAATATGGCCCTGAAGTTTCCAGTTCTCTTGATATACATTTCCTTAATTGAGCCATTTGTGCTTAGGAGCTAATTAGTACCTGCCTTCTTATCTCCCATTTTACAGATGAGGAAAATGAGACTCAGAGAAGGCTCAAGGTCTGACAGCTATTTAGGCTGATCTGGGACTTGGCAGATCTATCCATTCCATCGTAGCTGGTTGTGGGAGAGAAATGAGCCCGGCCTTCTGGACATTCAGGAGCTCTTATTGCTGTCTCCCTGCCCCACCCTACCCATCACACATGCCCATCCAAAATGCACATACCCATGGACACCTGTCCAAGGGAAGGTTAGGAAGTCTCTGTAAAGAAAAAGACATCTTCTTCCTTAGCCACTGAGTCTGAGACAGCCAAGGAGAAATGCTCATTGCTACCTTAAATGGAGCAGAAAGAGCATTGGGATGAAACCCAGAAAGCCTGGATTTTAATCCCAGCTCTGCCATGATCTTTTCTCCATGACTTTGCATAAGCAAATTCTCTTCCTGGGGCCACTGTTTCCTCTTTTTAAACATGAGAACACCAGCCCTGCTCTCTCCTCCTGTGAAGACCAAAGTGGCCATTTTCTCTGCTCCTCCATATTTACTCCCCACTATGTAAACATAAGGTTTTAATAGAGCAAGGTGGGCATATAAGATTTAGAGTTAGAAAGGACCTTAGAATAATTTAGTTCAATCTCTTTCATTTCACAGAGAAAGAAATGTCTCAGAAGAGAGAAAATGACTTGCCCAAAGTCACATAGCTACCATGTGTTAGAGAAGGCATCGGAGTCAGATCTTCTCATGACAAGGTCATAGCATGGTCTACTCTGAAGTCAAATTACTTATTGTGCAGTAGCCTTCTGATGGATCTCCTTGACCCAAGGCTCTCCCTCCTCCACTTTATCCTCCACACAGCTGCCCAACTGATATTCCCGAAGTACAGGTCTGCTGCTCTCCTCCTCAAGAAGCTTCAGTGGCTACCTATTGCCTCTAGAACAAAATACAAACTAAGACATTGAAAAATCTTTCACCATTCAGGTCCAACCTTTTTTTCCAGGCCAGTTTCATATGATTCTTCCCCACAATGCATCTCTAGGCTTTCCCCTCATCATATTCAATTTCTTTCCTCCAGGCTTTTGCATAGGCTGTTCCTCCCACCTGGAATATATCTTCTCCTCTGGAAACTTGAAACTCAAGTCTGTGCTATGGCTGTCTGTGGAGTTTCTTTTCATGTCTGTGGTTGACTAGATGATTGCTGAGGACCCTTCCAACTCCCAAATCCTGTGACTTTATCATTCTGTGATTCTGGGACCCCTGGTTTCTTCCAAGGCTCAGTTCAAATGTCCCCACTGGACACCCTCCCTGATTTTCTTTGTGTATATTTGATATTTAATGATTTGTTTATATGTTATTTTCTCCAAAGACTATAATCTCCACGAGGGCAAGGAGCTTCACCCAGTCTAGGGCCTTTTCTGCCAGACAAAGTAGGTCTCCTTACCTTGGGACCTGAAAATTCTTGTGGGAGAATTTGTGCGGGTAGAAGGGTTTTGTCTCCTTTGTAGAATGTAGGCTTCCTGAAGGCAGGGGCTTTCATTTCTGTCTCTGTATCCCCAGCTCCTAGCAGAGTGCCAGGCACACAGTAGGTGCTCAATGAATGTTTGTTAAAGGGTTGAATGAATGAAGGGAGGAAGAAAGACAGGGATTGAGGCTTGGGGAGGGAGTGACTTTTCTGCATGGGGAGGACATTCTTGGAGGACATGGAGGTATTGCTGGAAGCAGCCTTGCTCCCAGAAGTCTGCCAGGTTCAGCTTTTCCACCTTGATTCTATCCCTGAGCTGGTTTAAGGGCTCAGTCTGTGTCTTACCATCTCACAGTCGAATCCTACATAAACATCACAAAATGAGTGGATTTCAGGCCCCATGTGGGGAATAGTGTTTGGTCTGTGTTGTAGCATTTTCTCCACAGCAACCCTCTTGACTCAGTGCCTGACGGAGGCAGTGGAAGGCAGAGAGGTAGGTCTGTGTGCCTCAGTGTGTCTGAGTCTGGCTGCCTCTGTGTGTGTGTGTGTGTGTGTGTGTGTGTGTGTGTGTGTGTGTATGTGAGGGAAGGCAGAATCAAGGACCTAGAGGGGGAGTTGAAAGGCAGTTTCAATCCATTTAGGTACTTGTAGTCAGAAAATTAACTCATTCATTTGCTCACTCACTCATTCATTCATTCATTCATCTTTATTAAACAAATGTTATGTGCCAGGCACAGTGCTAGGCAGTGGGGGTGCAGTGACAAAAAAGAAATAGCCCCTGAGCTTATAGAGCTTACATTCTACTTTTGGGGGGTCATGGAAGAGAGGGATATGGGGCAGCATGTTCACAAGTACAAAGATAATATACACAAAGTAAATAAGCTAATGGTAATGGGGGGCACTAGCAGCTGGATGAATCAGAAAAATCCTCCAGTGTGAGGTGGTAGAGCTGAACTTTGAAGGAAGTTATGGATTTTAGGAGATGGTGATGAGGGAGGGCATTCTAGGTGTGAGGAACAGCCTTTGCAAAGGTTTGGAAGGGGGGAGGAGCAGCAGGCCAGTGTGACTGATGAATGTATGAAAGGCAGTAATATGTAATAAGCCTAGAAAGGTAGGATGAATTCAGATCATGAAGGTTCTTCAGTGCCAAACTTAGGAGTTGGTTATATTTTATTCAAAAGGGCATTGGGAGCCATCTTGAATAAGCGAGTGATGTGGTCACTTTAGGAATACCCTTTGGCAGATGTGGAGAGGAGGGATCAGGGAGGAGAGATGATGGTGCCAGAAAGAGGGGGCTAACCCAACTGTCCAAGGGAGAGGCGACACAGACCTGGACTTAGTCATGGTGTGAATAAGGAGAAGGGGATGGATGTGAGGGGGGTTGGAGACTGACAAGACATGGCAGCTCATTGGAATAAGGGTCTTAGAGAATCTGAAGAGCTGCAACCAGCTCCAAAGTATGAACATGGGGGCCTGGGATGGTGGTGCCCAAGACAGAAGTAAGGAAATAAAGAGGAGGATTGGATGTGGGCGAGACATAATGGATTCTGTGTTGGGTATGTTGAGTTTAAGATCTGAATGATAGCAGGAATCTAAAGATGTAGGGTCCTAGAGGTCAAAGGGACCCTACCTGTTATCTAGTCTGATTCCTTCATTTTTTTTTGTTTGTTTTTTAGGCAATTGGGGTTAAGTGACTTTCCCAGGGTCACACAGCTAGTAAGTGTCAAGTGTTTCTCTGAGGCCGGATTTGAACTCAGGTCCTCCTGACTTCAGGGTCGGTGCTCTATCCACTGTGCCACCTAGTTGCCCCTGATTCCTTCATTTTGAAGAAAAGGAAACTGAGGCCCAGAGAGAGGAAGTCACTAGCCCAAGGTTCCATGGTGACAGAGATAGACTAGAGACCAGGGGACCATGGAATGTTCTAGCTGGATGGGACCTTAGCCATTATCTAACCCACCTGTTTCACTTTATAGATAGATGAGAACACTGAGGTCCAGAGAGGGAAAGGAACTTGCTAAGGATCACACAGCAAGTTACTCTTAAAGCCAAGGCTCCAATCCAGGTCCCCTGACTTCCAGTCCAGAACTCATTCTGCCCCACCTTGATGTTTTCTTTGTGGTTAAGACCTCAGGAAGCAGGAGATTATTGTCCCTTTTTTCCTGATGAGATTCAGGCCTTTCACCCTCTTTGTTCCCAACACTGCAATAAGGGTGTAATTTTTTTGATCCAGTCTGAGTGAGAGGAAGGCTGGACAGCATCACTGGATTTTTAATTCAGTTTCATTCAGGAGGGATTTATTAAACCCCTCATGTGCAAAGCTCTCTGCTAGGTGCTTTATCCCAGCCCTGACCCTCGCTCACTGCATGGTGATTGGCAGGCCACTAAACTTCTACAAACCTCAATTTTCTCATCTGCAGAATGGGGATAATAATACCCACACACATACACGAATGAGCAAAATGAAGGGTTGCAAAGCATATTATAAATGTTATATATTTATAAATATTATCTATAAAATTATAGCTATTTTATAATTTACTCTTTATAACAACTCTGGGAGGTAGGTATTATTATCCCCATTTACAGATGAAGAAATGGAGACGGACAGAGGTTGAGACTTGCTATGTATCACATAGATAGTAAGTGTCTGAGGCAGAATCTGAACTCAGGTCTTCCTGACTCAAGTTGTAGCCCTTTATCTCCTCTGCTGCCTACTTGCCTGGTATCTATAGACCATATTCAGAAAAAAAGGCAAAGTTAAGAAGTAAGCTGGCATGACAGATAGAGAGCCTGCCTCAGTGTCTGAAAGGCCTGGATTCAAGCCTCATCTCTGACTCCTATTGGCTGCCTGATGCTAAGAAAGTCCCAATGCCCAAGCAACTCTCCTTGCCAGGAGGTCTTGACACCGACGAAGACCTCTGGTCTTGATTACAATAAAAGGTCAAATTATTTGGTAGTCTAGGTGGGAAGGGCATTCATGAGAATTCTCTGATGTCCTCCCTTGGGTCCCAGGCTTCAGGACAGGAAAGATCCTTAAAGGTCATCTTGTCCAATCCCCTTAATTTCTAGAAGAGAAAGAGGGAGTCCGGGATGGAGAAAGGAGCTGTCTAGGTTTACAACGAAATCAGTGGCATGTCCAGCACTTGAACTCAAGACTCTTACTGCCCAGCCTCACTGCCTTTTCATTACACCTGCTGGCCCTCTCAGCCTGATGTGAGTTAATGAGATCCTGTAGGAGAGGGGTGGGGGTGAAGGAGCAGAGAAACCAAGACTGGGGCTCTGGTTCTGGTTCCTCTGTGTCTTGTCTTTCCCTCTCCTCCATCTAGCGTCAAATCCTGCACCTGCTCCTAACCTCAGACAGCTGGAGCCCTGCAGATGCTTTGGACTGGTTCCTATGTTTATGTCTGATCGGTCGGTGGGGAGAAGATGGTTCCCCGTCTCGCTTTCTTGTCCATCTTCCCCAGAATCCCTAGCAAAGCCGGGGTCCCCGTCCAGTTCTGCCTTCCAGTTCCCAGCTCCCTCCCCAGTGGGCCTCTAAATATTTTATCTCCACAATCTCTGCCACCAGGAATTGCTGTCATTAAAGTCTTTTCTCCTTTTGCCTTTGCTTGATGCTAACATTATTTAAAGAAAAAAAACCCTTCCACACCTTGTTCCTAGTTACTTTTGCTACGTCTCGAGGAAGTTTCCCCCCAAAACTGTAATTGCTTTTAAAACCGCAGATAGTCACTAAAAGCAATTTTCTTTACATTATGGAAAAGGAAAAAAATCTATCTTGTTTTATTTTTCTCTTCAGTCCCTCATTTTGCCTTTCATGGAGTACTCCCGCCCCACTTGCTAATATCCTGGCAGGGAGAAGGTGGTAGGGGAAGGAACCACCTAAACTGGGAATTGGGAAGCCTGGCTCGGATTCCTCACTCTGCCACTGACTTGCTGTGTAATCATGGATGAATCACTGCCCTGTTTTGGGCCTCAGTTTGTTTTCTTTTAAAATGGGGATGATAAGATCTGCCAGGCCTAACTCCCAACATCTCTGTGGGTTCAAATGAACTCTAACATCCCTTTCTAAGGAAAAATTCTGTCAATAAAAACGACAGAGGACAAAAAATGTTTTGAGAAGCCCAAGGCAAGGCAGCTAGGTGGTGCAGTGGATAAAGCACTGGCCCTGAAGTCAGGAGGACCTGAGTTCAAATCTGGCCTCAGACCAAACACTTGACACTTACTAGCTGTGTGACCTTGGGCAAGTCACTTAACCCCAATTGCCTAAAGAAAAAAAAAGACAAGCCCATGGGCATTTTCTAGCTCCTGAATTCTTAGCCCAGGCTCCATAAACTTGGATAGAGACAAAAAAATTATGTCTTCATTTCAACATAATGTTTCCTTTGTAATTCTATGCATTTTATACATTTAAAAACCATTATTCTGAGAAGGGGTTCATAGATTTGACCAACTTGACAAAGGGGTCTAGAAGACAAAAAAGATGGAGAATTCCTGGACTGGAATTTGGGGTCAGAGGCAGCTCTCTCTAGGTCGCCTTGGGCTACTGTCTTCTCTTATCTCTGGTGTCCTAGAATCATTCTTGCCTGAGCATTACCCAGAAAGGGGTAGGGTGGGGATTGCTGTGAGCCAGGATTTACTGAAGCAATGTGGTGAGGTGGGAAGAATGCCAGCCCTGAGGTCATCAGAAGAGCCCTGAGGACCAATCCCAGCTCTGACATGGATGATCAATGTGAGCTGGAGTCAGGGCACTTGATCTTTCTTAACCTCAGTTTCCTCATTTGGAAAATGGGGTTAGCACTCACACTATTGAGTTCTTATGAGAAAAGTACTTCACACACAGTAAGGCCCTATAGTAATAGGAGTTGCAACAATTATTTTGAACTGTAGACAATCCCAAATAGGACAATGGTCTCAGATCTAAAAGGGACTATAAAAACCATCTAGTCCTTTCATTTTACGAAGGAGACTGTGGGCCAGCCAAATGACATGACTTGTCCAAGGTGACACAGATATTAATGACAGAGCCAACATCCAAACCCAGGTCTTCTGATTCCAAGTACAGTATATAATAACACATCAGCACTTTGAAGATTTGTGTAGAGACCCCCTCCAATGACCCAGGTTCAAAATCGTAACAGATTGTTTCACGAGTTGATGCAGTCAGTCCTTTGAGGACAAACTTAGGTGGCTAAGGAGTGCAGTGCACAGAGCTTTGAACTTGGAGTCAGGAAGACCTGAATTCAAATCTAGCTTCAGATACTTCTTAGCTGTGTTAACCTGGGCAAGTCACTGAGCCTCTGTCAACCTCAGTTTCCTTACCTTTAAAATGGGGATAATAGTAGCACCTACCTCCCAGGATTGTTGTTAGGATCAAATATAAAGCACTTTGTAAACTTTAAAGTGTTATAGAAAGGCTAGTAATTATTAATATTATTATTATGGTCAGGACATTCATTTATATTTGATATGTTCTCATATACATACACATTGTCTCCCTTGATAGAACGTAAGCCCCTTGGAGGCACGGACTGTTTCAATTTTAGCATTGTACAAGGCTTAGTGCAGTGACTGGCCTGTAGCAGATGTTTAATAAATGCTTTTTGAACAATTGATCTCAGATTTTTGGCCTCTAAATCTAGTGCTTTTCTATCATGCTAACCTTTTCATAATAAGAATCTCCTTCTCCTCTTCCCACCCCCATTATACTGGGGAAGGAGTGCTCCATTTGAAGTTCAAGGACCTGGGTTCAAATCCTGGCTCTGTCTTCCTGGGCCTCAGCTTCCTCCTCAGTAAAATTGGGTGGGGTTGGACTTCAATGTATGATTCTGTAACTCAAATTCCAACCCGAGCTAAATCAGTGACTTTGTTGCTGGGAGATTCTTCAACCAACATTGATGAAAAGCTCTCTGTGCCTTAGTAGATATTCCTCAAGAGCTCAAGAGTGGTGGCCAAAAAGTGAAATAAAAAATCATTTGACAATTAACTTTGTTCTGATGAGAATATTAACATGAACGAGAATTCATAGCAATTAATCATCAAGTATTAAGCCCCTACTGTGTGCCAGGCACTGTCCTAGGTGTTGGAGATGTAAGTGTTGTAGTGTAGTCATTCAGTTGTGTCCAACTCTTTGTGACCCCATGGACTTTGTCCATGGGTTTTCTTGGCAAAGATACTTGAGTTGTTTGCCATTTTCTTCTCCAGCGTGTCCCCATTTTACCGATGAGAAACTGAAGCAAATGGGATTATGTGACTTGACCAGGGTCACACATTTAGCAAGTGTCTGAGGTCAGAAATGAATTCAGATCTTCCTGACTCCAGTCCCAGGGCTCTATCCAAGTTCCTAGTATGAATGAAAAGATCTTTCCTCACAAGGAGTTGACATTCATCAATGCCATCATAGGTGTATCATACTCAAAGCTTTGTAAAGCACTTTTACATTCATTCTTCCATTTACTTCTTCAGTATGTTGAGAATTTGTATCACTGGTTTTATTCTTTCATGGGCCCAGATTACACCCCCTATGTAACTTAATAAATGGTCTTTGAGAGGTACAGGGGCCAAAAATGTTCACCACCTTGGGGCTAACCCGGTGATGAACTTCTCCAAACTTATCTAAGCTGTTCTCTGGGCAATAGACATGCCAATGATCACCATGCTCTTTGAATCATTTAATACTCCCGATAATAATCCAGTGAGGAAGACAGGGTAGGTTTTATTTTTCATTCTCATTTTATAGGCGAGGAAACTGACACTTGTCAGGTAGGTTACGGTGGATTAGAATTGTATAGTAGGTTTCATGTGTGGATTAGATGGCATGGTGGCTGAGGCCCCCTTCCAAATCTCAAATTCTTTGATTCAGTGCAGCTCTTAGAGGTCATGTGACTTGACCAGGGCCAGACAGCTAGTAGCAGAGCCAGAGGAAGACATTTGACTGCGTCATGTTATGAGATCATGAGGCCACAGATATAGAGGCATAAGGGACCTAAAGCTGCCTAATCCAATCCCTTCATTTAACAGATGAGGAAACTGAGGCCCAGGGAAGCTAAAGTAATGTACCCAAGGTCACACAGTCAGTAGATGTCTGAAGTGGTGGGATGATAGCATTTATAGATGTAATGGTAACAACAATAATAATAATCTAACATTTATATAGTGCCAGGTACTATGCCAAGCACTTCACAAATATTATCTCATTTTGTCCTCACAACAATCTTGAGAGGTAGGTGTTATTATTATTCCCATTTTACAGATGAGGAAATGAGGCAAACAAGAGCTTAGTGCCTTGCCCAGGGTCAAAGAACTAATCAAGTGTCTGAAGCTGGATTTGAACTTGGGTTTAATCTGCCTGATTTCAGGCCCATTGCCACCTAGCTGCCTCTGGCAGAGACCTTAGAAATCCTGGTCCAACCTTCTCATTTCACGGGGGGGGGGAAAGCCCAAAGAACCAAAGGGTTGGATGAGATTGGAATCTGGGTCTCTTCCTCCCAATCTAGGCCTCTTCCTGCTGCCCTGTGGTGCTCCATGGCAGAGGACTGCCTGGTCTATGAGGTCTCTCCATCCTGCCCCTTCCTCCCCATACACTGCGCTCTCTCTGTTTGCTGAGCATGTGGGGTTTTTCAAAGGCATTAATGATAGAAAATAAATTGGAATCGGAGAGAAATCATCTCTCGGCATTCTCTGAGGGCCTCCTCTCCTCTCACTTTTCTCAGCCACACTGAAGCCGCCAGCCCGACTGGAATACGAATGAGATTGAGGCCGGCATTTTTCTTAATCTGTCGGGGAAGCCTTCCCCTGGCCAGACGATCCTGGCCGAAGGAAAGCTCTTTTCAATGAGGCCCTCACCATCAGCGGCAGTCACTGGGCATAACAGATTTCTTCGGGATAGAGTCTGAGTCCATGGGCTTCAGGGAGAAATGGGATGTGGACCCTGTAGGACACTAGGTACTTGAGATGCTAGACTTTACTGGGGGGGGAGTTTTCTCTGTATCCTCAAAGGGGTTCTAAAGGGGGAGGGCCTTTTAGACATCAGGAAGGAAGCTGTTCCGGCAGAAAAAGAGACAAAATAGTGAGACAGTGCTGGGGCTTGGTCAAGGCCCTTGTGCTGTCTGTTTAACTGGGGTCTTAACCAGTGCTCTCTCCAATGGGCACTGGCATTTCCAGGTGGTGGAAGATGAAAGCAGTGCTTCAAATCAGTGCACAGAGGATTTGGGGGGGGTGGGGAAGGAAGGGAGGGGTCACGGTGTAGGACCATCCTGCATGAACAATGGATTTGTACTTAGAAGACCTGGATACAAAACTGAGCTCGGCTCTCCATGTAACCTTGGGCAATTTTCACTGACCTTTTCAAAAGTGTCAAGGGCTACAGAAATATGAGCTTATGATCTGGTAGCAGAGAAGAGACATTCACACAAATAATGATAGAAACTAAGAGCTAGAGAATAACTCCGGGATCATCAAATTCCACTTTTTTATGTAGGAGAAACTGAGGCCCAGGGAGGGAAAGGGATTTTCTCAAGGTCACATAGCAATTTAATGTCTTATTATACATTATTCCCCTTCATTTATTCCATAGTCCAGCCAAACTGACCCATTTGCTGTTGCTCATGCGCAGAACTTCATTTCCCCCTTACAAAGGCTGACTGTGGTGTCTGAAAGGTGCTCTCTCCTTACCTGCATTTTGTAGAAGGCTCAGCTTCATTCAAAGATATCTCAACCACCCCTTGACCCTGTTCCTAACTGCTAGTGCCTCCACTTCCCAAAGTACCTTGTAAGTACTATGTATTTGCTTTATAATAATACTGCTAGATAGTATTTCTATAATGTTTTAAGATTTACAAAGTGCTTTGTATGTCATCTCACTTATATGTATATGTGTTGCTTCCTCTGGTTGAAAAAGATAAAGCCCTTGGGAGCAGGAATTGTTTAATTTTTTTCTTGGCGTTGCCAGCACCTAGCACGTCAGAACAAATTCTTGTTGATTGAGTGAGTGAAAGAGCCGGGACCAGCGTGCAGATCTCAGTTTAGAGTATGATAAAATCTCCCTCATGAGAATATAAGTTCCTTGACGACAGGGACTATTTATTTTGTTTCCCTAGTGCTTAGCACCATGCCTGCTATGTAGTAGGTGCTTAATAAATGCATGGTGACTGAGTGATTGACTTTCCCTGTTATTGTGATGGCTGCTTTTCACTCTACCCACTACCTGATTCTACTTCATCTAGTGATGGGTAAAGTTCAAGCCTTTAACACAGACATTTAAAGATCGATGGGCATGAGGTGCAATTCTCCTTATGTCAGTGAGCCGTCATTGGCTCAACCAGCTTAAAAACAAGTTCATATTCCTTCCAGGCCTTTAGAGACAGACCCACAGTGAGGGGATCAGCAAGGGAAACCTGACCTCCCCAAAACATGGAAGACAAAGCATAATTAACATGGGCAATTGAGAAGTCCTCTTCCTTTTGAGAGGGTCAGCTAGGGGGTGCCATAGTGCACAGAGTGACTGGCCTGGAGTCAGGAAGACTTATCTTCCTGAGTTCAAATCCGGCCTCAGACACTTACTAGCTGTGTGACCGTGCGCAAGTCACGTAACTCTTTTTGCCTCAGTTCCTCATCCGTAAAATGAGCTAGAGAAGGAAATGGTAAACCACTCTGGTATTTTTGCCAAGAAAACCCCTAAAATGGTGTCACAAAGAGTCAGACATGACTGAGAAACAACAGAACCTCTTTTAAGAAGGCAGCACGGTGGCACAGAGCATAGAGCATTGGGCTTGAAGTCAGGAAGACTCGTCTTCAAATGTGACCTTAGACACGTATTAGCTATGTGACCCTGGACAAGTCACTTAACCTTGCTTGCCTCAGATTCCTCATCTGTAAAATGAACTGGAGAAGGAATGGCCAATAACTCCAGTATCTTTGCCAAGAAAACCCCAAATGGGATCACGAAGAGTCAGACATAACTGAACAACAGCAACCTCTTTTAAGAACAGGACACACACATCTTACAGCACCAGGAATATAGGAGCCAAACACTATGTACTGCATTAGTAGGGTAGAAGGCACTCTGGTGGAGTGGAAAGCACTGACTTGCTTTTTGACCTTGAGAAAATCCCTTTCTCTCTCTAGGACTCAGTGTAATAAGGGGATTGGATTAGGCGATTTCTGAATTATCTTCTACTCTGTTTCTATAATCATTTATTTATATGCTTGTGTTTTCTGTCTTTTATAAGTAGATGAATTCCTTAAAAGCGGGGTCTATTCAGTAGCTATCATCTCCCCAGTGCTGAGCATGAGACCCTGCGTGCTGCTGGTGCTTAATAAGGAGACTAATAGTTGATATTTATGGAACACCTTCAGGTTTCCACAGTGCTTTGCTTATAGAATCTCACTTAATGCTTATAACAACCCTATGAGTTAAGTGATTCAAGTATTTTGATTAACATTTTGGTACTTTTTTGGAGGGAGGGGGAGGGAATAGCCTTTTCATTTTCTTATTCTCATTTTACAGGTGAGAAAACTGAGGCTCAGAGAGTTGAATTAACACTCTCAATTTCTCATAGTTTGTTGGAGTCTGGTTTGTGGTTCCTAGTATTTTAGCTCTAAGTCTGATGTTCTTTCCATTGTATACACCTAAATGTTTATGAAATTAAATTAAATTATTCCTTGGCAGGTCAGGTTGTGCCAAAGCACAATTCTAGAGTGGCACTAACTGAATATGTATACCTTCAACACAGGGGAGCTACCAATGGGGAGGTTCCTTTGCTGGGTCCTAGGACCACAAGATAGAATAATGATTTTAGAAATTATCTAGTTCAACTCCTCTCCTTACAGATGAGGGAATGGTAGCCCAGCAAAGTTAAGTAACAAGCTTGTATACAAGTATAAAAATCAGAGTCAGGTTCTGAACTCAGCTCTGTATCCAACTGCAGTTCTTTTTCCAGCACAGGCTGATGTCTGATGTGGCTGGGGTAGGCGGAATATTTACGCAGTTTGATGCCCTGGGAGGCAGCAGTTGTGCTGTGGTGGTGGTGGTGGTGGTGGTGATGGGTGTGTGTGTCTGTCTATTGGGTAGGGGGAGGCAGTTTATCTTTGGCCTGTAGACAGGTGTCAAAGGACTGGAAGCTTCAGTACCATGGGCAGCACTCACTGCAAACCTTTGACTCCCGATTGAGAATAGTTATGGCTCCTCCTCCTAGGAAAACCTCCATCCATCTCTCCCTCTCTTCCAACTCCTTTGAGTACAGGATAATAATAATAATACTTTGGGGCTCTGGTCAAACTGTGTTTTCCTTGGTGTGGATCTTCCCTTAACTATTACTTCATCATCATCATCATCATCATCATCATCATCATCATCATCATCATCATC